>NC_084672.1:5827457-6127457 GCF_028389875.1 Rhea pennata | reverse complement strand
ATTGTATAAATTGCAGTGTTTACTTCCTCTACAGAAGCTAAAGTCGGATAGGTTTCTAAGCAGTAAGCTCGGAAGCAGTAACTGTGATTTGGTGTAGTTTGTGCTACAGTATTTATCTATGTCTGACTAAATCTAATCCAAATTTCCTCTCTTTGGCATTATATCAATCTACACATGACATCAGCCTAATCCCTGTACTGCCAATAACCAGAGCCATAGCCATGAGCAAGTCCGTGTCTAGGAAACGGCATACTGGAAAAACGACGCAGCTAAAGTTGTACAGCATTTAGGAGAAAATGATAGCAATTCTAATTACTTAGAAAATTCATACAGGATTTCACCATCCAAGAGCTAAATGGATTGGAAGATCCAGGGTAAAGGCTCCCTCCCCATCAGGGATGTGATACCAATCTCTTTAATTAGAATGTTATTAGAATTAGTTTCTAATTCTGTCTGTGAGTGCCTTCCTAAAAATTTCAAGATTGGTCTCAGCAGCAAGAAGCTTCCAATTTAAGAACTTATTCCCATTCAAACCATTTTAGGTTCCTGGAATCCAATTGTCACTATCAAACTGAGACCTGAACTTTCCCTTGAAATCCCTTAAATTGTCCCAAGCAAGTTCAATATTCAGATCACATTTTCCAAGGTACTTACAACCTTAATGAAAGTTGCCGTCAATTAGTTTTTCCTATGGGTTTTCATTACAAAATATTGTCCTCATTTCACAGGCTGGATGAGGACATCACTACACCACGGTGAAACAACCAAACCATATTCAAGGCAGCTACTCCCTAAAGAAGAAATGTTATTCTTTGACCTGCTGTATAGGTGTCTGACCTAACTACACACCTGGCATTAATTCACAATCTGTGATCACCGTCACTTATGTGTCCTTGGAAGATACACAAAATAAAAAAATCTAAATCATCCAGATGTCCATTAAAAAATTAACAATTTTTCATTTGCTAAGCACTCTAAAATTTTCTCCGGCTAACAGATAATAAAAAGTCTATGGGAGAAAATGTCATCCATACAGAATAGCACAGCAGAGGTTATATGTCATGGAAACCCAAAAGACTTAGGTATTTTGCCTTACATATTCTTGCCCTTTTTGATGCTCACTTTCCTGGCAGAAATGCACAGAATTTCACCCTACGCATAAATAGCTATAGTGTTTTCAGTTTGAATGGGTTTATACAGTGTTTTGGCTAAGTAAAAATGTCCAAAAAGAAAATCAAGGCCAAGGGTTTCCAAGCATGAGATCACAGTGAATAAGGAAACTGTACTGGGCAGCATAACACAAACAGCAGTTGCTGAGTCCTCGAAAGGTTAAACTTCCAACAACCACATGGGTAGAAACACCACCAACAAGAGGAGGCATTATGAGAGAGAAGAGATGGATGTGTAAGGGTAATAGGAAGCCTGGAGATGAAGAGAGTTAAGGGGTTAGAAAAAAAAATAAAGAACTGATTTTTTTTTGTTTATTCGTTTTGTGCAAGAAATAGGTGGATGAGAAAGAGGGGAAATGAAAGTCCCTCCCTGCACATTTCTCCCCCCTTATTCACAACAGGCACCTGGCCCACATGAAGGATTAACTGCCTGCTTGTAAAATGGCAGGTTTTGAAATTAAGTCACTTTTAGCTGCAGCTTGGCCAAGCAAAGTGTGTGCTTCTGCCACCCTCTAACTCACCCGTGACTTGTATCGTGCTTTGAAGAGAGCCCCACATCTGGACTGGCATCTCCCATGCCAGTCTCTGGCCTGCTGAGATTTGCGTCGAGTTTCAGGGATTACCGCACCCTGAAATGCAGGCTTTGTAAACGAAGATTAAAAATAGTCAGCACTAAAGCAGTATAGTAACACTTTGTGCACCTAAAAAACAATAGTGGAAATGGTGGGTGGCACTCCTTTCTCAAAAGCTATTTTTAAACATATCTAGTACTTTGGACAGTGTAAAAGCATCAGTCCATGTTATTGACTAAGAGGCGCTAAAATCTCAGGTTTTAACAAAAAAAAATAAATAAAAAAATAGGGAGCTCATTTTTGAGATCCCTGAAAGAGCTTCAAAGCCACTATAGATAATTATATAAATGTTCTTTCTTTGATTCTCCACAACTTTAAATAATTTCCTAGATAGAGAGAGACTTGAATTAAAACCTTTTGAAGTCAATGAAAATATTTCTATTGACTCCAGTGAAAGCTGGATTTGGCCTACAAATGATCCATTATGTGAGCCAAACTTGCCCACTGAGTTCTAGCAGATCTAATTTAAAAGAGTTCAGTCGGAAATCATCAGTCATTCTTCTGGTTGCAGTGCAGAAAAAGGCTCCTTTATTGCTTATCTCAGACCCAGTAGGTTTAAGATCCACCATCAGATCTTACCATATTTGACTAGCAACTACTGAGTAACCTTCCTCTTTTACAACTTTTGTAGCCTGCATTGCATAAAATCAAACTCTTTGTGTTTGGTGATGGGTTTGGTATAAGTTTTGCTCCATCTTACCTGGCTTTATTAGTTCACCGTTTCTTAAAATAATGTTGTCAGTCAGTATGGGTTCCTGACAGCCAAACCTTTCCTAAGAATATCAACATTACTATGTACTCTAGTAAGACAAAAGTCGGGGTGGGGGGAGGAAAACTACAACTGATTTTTGGTAATATCTAGCCGGAAATTTTAAAGTAAGCAATAGCAGGTATGTGTTGCATAAATGTATAAAACAATCCACATGCTCGCATCTGTGAGAAAACCTGATTCGGCCAACAGGTTTTACACAGATTATTTGCTAGCCTCATTTTAAAACAAAAGTGAAGTTATGAGCTCATGCCTCTCTGTCTCTTCTATCAGCCGGTTTCAATTCTGATGACAGGAGGAGGAGGAAAAAAGTCTCAAAAGATAATAAAATTTCCCACAGGCCTTACAAATGTTAAAGTTTCATGAACAAGGTAGTTGGTCAGAAAAGGGGGACTGAAATTAGAGCCCCCATTGCAAGAGAGAGTGAAGTACAGGGCAAATTGCACCAGATAATCTATGCCGGGAAGCTACAGAAAATAAGGCTGCATAAATTCTGTGTACAGGTCCCTGCGTTTTGCTTTTGCTTCTAGGCGATGTTTTGGGAGGCTCACGTACACAGAAGAATAGGTGCACTATTGAACACACATATTGTCTTGTCTGTTCCAAAAACCTAGCGCACACATTGCAATAAAAGGCGACCTGCAGAGGCACTGAGACTTCTGCAGTCCCCATTCACTCTAACTAACAGTTGGCTTCACAAGGAGTTCCCCTGATTTCTGCAAAGATGTGCAACTCTACCCCATAATTTTTTTTTCCCAAAGCCTAGATGTAAACCCAACTTTCTTCAAACCATGGTTCGGTTCAAGAACTTATGGCCAACTCCTCCCTCCTGAAAAAGCACTCTTTCACCTATAAAAACACAAAATGTAGCCAACTTCTATTCTGGATGACCTTGGCTCTGTCACCAGGCTTCGCAGTGTCGCTTCCTTTCCCATGCCTCAGTTTCCTCAGCCGTAAAAATAGCTATAAGCTATATTGACCTCCACTCTGGATTGCTACGTATTTGAAGATGGAAGTCACTAAACAGTACGCAGGTATTACTAGTTGCTGTTGCTTTTTAATAGCATACCAAAAGTGGTCTGTAGACCACAGTGATAGGAAACACATGGGAGACCAGAAGAGTAAAATTAGATAAATTGGATCACTTACACAATAGAAATAGAAAAGCTCTTTCATTTTTATGTGATACAGAAGGTTCATTATGTGCTGTATCGACAACATAGTATTTTTCAGTGTCACCTCTTCATTAAAGAGTCATTTTAAAGGCAGTTGATGGGTTCCAGTATCATAGTTTTCATCTAATATAGGTATTCATTAATTTGTATATTATCTTCCTTTTCCTGCTGGTCTGGTAATCCTTAAATATGGTGTCCCAATGGTACTGATTCTGATCTCACATCAGTGTATATTAGTAAATCCATTAAAGTTAATAGGTTATTGTCCATCGGTGTAAGAAAATCAAGGCTAATGAGACTACTTGAGAATGCAAGAATTACAGGATCGGAACCTACTGTCATTTAATATTTTGGAAGGTTATGTGTCTTTTCAAGATAGGACATAATTTTCCTTAACATAGCTTTCAATAGAGGTGCATTAGCCTCTAGTGGCAGTAGAGGTGATATATTGTAATGCTAATTTAAAGGATTATGCATGAAAAGTGAATATATTGCAATAATTATGAAGTCTTGTTTGACTTCACTTTTCCACAAGTGTACTTTGTCATGCTTTAAATACAAAATGGATTTTAAAAGCAAAATCAAGATACTATAAATCGGGAGGAAATAAAAAGCTTATTAGTACATTTTAAGAGTAGGTTTAGGTCTGGAATATTTTCACTGTGATTGTCATCATTACTACATTTATATTTGAGCATTGCCTCTACCTATTCGATTGCAAGCATGTGTGAGCTTGTGTGTGCACGCGCATGCAGAAGGGGTCATGACATTTATTAAAGCAGTCAATAAGGCACACGTAGGACAGGCATCTAACCCTGGAATATATTTATATTTATACTCATTTCTGATATGGAAACTAAAGAGGAAAAATCAATTGGAATCTAACGTTTCATTGTCCTTCACCTTGACTCTTTGGTTTAAAGTAAGCAGTTAAAGAATAAACATTGCCGAGGAGAAATAAATAAATAAATAGATGAAAAAGCCACTCTCTAACATTATTAGGACTTCCAAAGTAAATAAAAAGTGGTAGAGCTGAGAGCAAATTGCTGCAGTGGTGCCAGGGAGAATCCTGATTTTAGCACCGCTGTACCAAATTTGTCATTTAGGAAAGCTCTCGTTCCCTTTATTGAGTTCCACTGTAGTGAACAATTTCTGCCTGCATCCCTCGTGTGTCCTTTTGGTTTATTATCTTTCACTGCGAATTGAGCATCCACAATCAGTTTCACAGGAAGCCTAATTTCACACGCCGCTTCTACATATGATGAGGACTTCCCTCGCCCTCCCTGCGCCCAGCGCTCTTATCAAATGAAGAATTGTGGATAAGGGTTAGGTGCAGATAAACATGAGTGTAGCACTTCCAGAAAGGTCGTGATCCCCCCATAAGGTGCTTCTTGTTATGCCTGACCTTCAGATTTTCATCATCAGCCCGCCTGACAACTTAATAATGCAGAGGTGCAGGATTCATTTCTCCCCTCTGAGCGAGCCAGCGCGGGACGCCCTTTTCCCTGATTATTTCCCTGCACTCCCGGCTGCCCTTTATAAGCCAACCAGAACTCCATCAATCATGCTCCTCTCTCCTCTCCTCCTCGGCCCCCCGGTCCTGAACGCTCGCGAGCTGCTACGTCCCCTTTTGTCTCGCGCCGCGGCGCAGCCGCAGCGACAGCAGCAGGGACTCGCCGCGCGGGTGCATCCTCGGCAGGCAGCGACCCACCTCCCCACGGAAAGGGCGTTTCGGGTGTCCTCCGCACCGGGTTACCTCGCACGGGGACTCTTCGGGGGCTCTGCTTGCTGCCAAAGGAGGGAAGAAATTTGAGCTACAAGCAGAAGTTTTGATTTCGTTTCGTCTGCTCCTAGATTTCTTCCCTCCCTATTTTTTGCACGATTTTCTTACAATTTAATGATTATTAAATTAAGAAAAAGAATTAGAGGTAGCATTAATACCTCTCTCTCTCTTTCCCCCTTTGAAGCTAAAGGAGAAGCAAAGACTTGATATACTCAGAGTACCAAGCACACCAATTTATCAGAACGAAATGCTCCAGAGAAGTTCTGAAGAAAGTCCTCTTAGAACAGGAGGCTATCGATTCAGCTGAGCCTTTAAAGGCTGCCACGAACGTCTGCTAGAAAATATGTATTCCTTTTACCCCCAGCCTTACTAGCGCTTTTTCAGCCAGCGATTCCTAGAGTGAAAACGGGATGCTAACGCACCCCGAGCGTCTGGTGCGAGCAGAGTACAGTACGTTCCCTGACGGAGCAGGGACATGCCAAGGCCATCTCCTACTGCCTAAAGCAGCTGCCGTTTGTAGCTCCAGGAGGGGCAGTATCCCCTGGTAAGGCACAGCTCAGCTGGGTACGGGAACGGCGCCGTACCCAGCAAGCAAGCTCAGATCCTACCCTGCCCAGTGGCAGCAGGACACAAATCTGTGCCCAGCTGGAGAGAGAAGTTAATGCATTAGCCCGGCTCGCCCATTAAGTCGCTGTGCTAGAGCTGTAAGAATAAATAAATAAATAACAGAGCGGCGTGAAGCACCGTAAAACCACTCGTTTGCCAAATATCAGCATCGTGGCTGAAATTAAGTTTTCCTAACTCCTCCTGTGCCTGGATGCACTCAGATAGCACTGGTGCATGCGAAATCCTGAACTCATGGCTGTGTGTTTTTTAACTGAACCGCCACCTCCCTGTGGAAACTAAAAACCTGCTTAAAAGCAGAGAAAACAGCCCCAGCGCTATTCAATCTTCCAAACAGGTATTGTGGGAATAATTGGGAAGCCCCTGAATAATGTTTTACCATCTGAATTATTTCATACATCACAGGTTTGGAAAATCCCAACACAGACTCAGAGCCTGTAGTGAAACACGGGCTTGCATTTACTGGCCATGAAAACTAAATATCTCTTCAGAGTGTTCTTTTTCTTAATAAAAAATAAATAAATAAGCTTTCTGTGAAGATCTTCCTTCAAACTAAGAACACATCAAAATTGCAAACAGCCATCAGAGGAGAGCTGGAAAGACTGGCAAACGTGCAGAAGCTGAAAAAACAGTCAGTTTGCCCTAAATCCCTTTGAGACGATTAGAGTGCTTCTTCCAAGCCTCGCACGCGTTGGCCGAAATGCTAACGGATCAGTGGCGCAGCTGAGTGCCTAACTTCTTGGACCTAAATCAGCGGGTTTTCTTCTGCCTGAAAGCTGCCTATGATAGGCTGGGGAGTTTGTCCAATATCAGCACCTCGGTGATAGAGTGAAGAATTCAGTAAGTTTGGGGAAAGGTGTCTCCTCAGTGAAAAAGAGCAGCTGTTGCTGGCCAGTGGTTGTCTGACCTTTTCTAACTTCAAATTATGGCTATTGAACAACTCTTGTAACTTACAGCAGGGCTAAGTTAGCAAACTTCTCTCAACATCTAACCTAAAGTCACCTTCTCACTGTCATACTCGCAGGGAACATGGAAAACTCCATTTCGTAATGACCTTTTTTATATTACTGGAAGTTTTTAACAGTCCCCCTCAGTCTTTTCTCTTCTAAACACAGAAAAACCCTCAAACCTCTCCTTAAAGGCCATGTTTCCAAAACTCCAAACAATCAAGTTTTTCTCCCCTGGACTGTCTCCAGCAGGTCTCCATCTCCCATAAGGTGCTATGCAGTTACATCTGAGTGAGGCACATGCTCCGCCTCTTGATACATCCCAACGCATTGCTTTTCATTTTGCTGGCACAGATCACCTAGATGGTTCTGCCCGTGGTCCCTCTGAGCTGCCAGAGCCATTTCTGCAACACTGCTGCCTCACAGATAGTCTCTGTATTAGATGTGCTTAGATTAGCTCTCCTTTAAGAAAGTTTATTGCAAGTTGTCTTTACAGAATATCATCTTACTCATTTTGGGGCTTTTCTCCAGTTCAGTCAAGCTTCAATTACTGATCACATCCTCCAAAGTGTTTTAAACACAGCCTCACATGGCATTATATACATATTTTCTAAGCATCCCCTCTATTCTAATGACTTTATCATCCTAATTTTAATGAAAATACTGTCTGAAAGTGGTTGCAGAACACTGATAAAGGTTTTCCCACCTACTTGGAAATTTTGAGTCTCACCCACTTAAAGGTCATTGGAGGCTACGCAGGGGTAAAAACTTATTGATCACACCACTTAGTATATCTAGCAATTTAACTACAGAAAGGGCAATTCAGCATTCAAAGAATATGGTAGAAACCCAAAGAATGCAAAGAATCCATTTCAAGCTCATAAAAATCAAAAGTCTAAAGAACATTTCCTTAGGAAGACCAGAAAATAAAAGTCAAAACTAAGGATTTGAAAAGAGCTTAAGAAAAAGATGAAAGAAGAGGAAAGGAAAGATAGAAAGGATGGGGCACAATAGAGAAAAGGGGAAGATCATTCTGAGCTGCCGATAAAGAAGAATAGAAGAGTGATAATGATCTGTGATTTCAGGGGGAAACCTGTCTGAGGAAGAGAGGCAGGTTTGGACAGCAAAGGGAAGCACAAACAAATGAAACAGAAAAACAGGAAGGAAATCAAAGAAAACTTGTAGATACAGAGGAAAAGCAACAGGAAATCTGCAGTGCCTAGTATCCTTTCATGACCTCTAGATGCAGGAAATCACACTTCAAAAGGACAGCCAAGAACATAGGACCTGATAAGAGTGATAAAGATGTCCTCGCCACTAGATCAAAGTTACAGAGAGAGGCAAGACGCAGAGGCAGGGAGGGAGGGAACAGAGGAAAAGAAAAGGAATAAAGAGCACAAGGAGGTCTGAATCTTGAAAGAGACTGAAGTTCTTTTCTTTTTTTTCTTTCTTTTTTTTTTTTTTTTTTTATTTTCATCCTAAAATGTGTCCAACTTGTATCACTCAGGAAGGGATTCCCTGGGCTACTCTAGGGAGTAGAGTCAAGCTCCATTTAGGATTCACAGCCTACGGCAAATGCAATTCCTTTGCTTGGCACGTCTTCTTCATTTCAGTCTTCATCAGCTGCAGCAGTGATGCCAGTGCCTGTCTGGAGCCCTTTGGCAAGGCTTTGCTAGTGGTTCCCACTGGGACCCAGGCTGCTCTGCTGCTCTCCAGCCCCCCAACTCCACGCTCAAAGGAGCAGCAGGGGGAGCCACAATCTCCAGGTGGCATCTTCACACGACCCCAAGTCACTGAGGTATAGAAGGGCCTTGTAGGGTTGGCCCATCCTTTGGATTTGAGTTTCCCTCAGGGCAACATTGATTTTTATGGGTTGTCCTCTACTGTTATTTGCCAAGGGAAAATGAGGGATATTTTGGATCCAGACCAGAGGGCCATGGCTCCGTCCAAGCCCTTGCAAATTGACTTGGCAAAAAGGATCCTCTTGAGGAGTGAGGAAAACCAGAGAGATGTCGGTCATAGAAGTAAACACCATATGCTTGTCTCACAGCATCTGACGGTAGTGAAGTGGACAGTCAGAGAGCTGGCAGATCTGAGAAATAGGGCAGTGTAAATCAAGACACATTCTCCTTTCTTTCTTTCCCAGAGGAGTTCCACAGACATGAGCAGAGTATTCGTCCTAAATCCAGGAGCTCTTGAAAGCTGATTGGTGTTTTCCATACTGATTATTTACGCTAAGCCTTGATTGAATGAACTGTAGGTTACAGAGAGGTGACTTTTTTTGAAATGTATGAGATAAATCCTTCTTCGTCTAGAGGGCAAAGAGTTAGTGAGAGAAAGGGAGAGACTACAGAACCATTTAATATACTTGGTTTTAAAAAAATCTTCTCCAAATATTTTTTTCTTCCTCAATACTGAAAATTTTGCAGGAGAACACTGTCCAATATTTTCAATTTTGATAATAAAAATTTTGTTATTTAACTCATGTGAGGGCAGCAAAGGCAAGCAGGGCAGAAGGGCTGCAACTGGTCTCCAATGTTCCTTTGCTCTACTTTTCTATCCATTGCCTCCTCCAGTTGAAATTTTTATCAGGGCCACAATTCCCTTATTGCCTTCTGAAGAAGTGCTGTTGAACAGTGGGGACAAGCCACAGAGACACTATCTAGATGTCAGGGAATCAACAAAACTCATACTGTAAGTCCATCAGTAATTATCCATGTGGCATTCAGCCTGTCAGGTTGCTACTGCCTTAAAAACCTTAAAAAAAAAAAAAAAAAAAAAAAAAAAAAAAAAGGTTTCAGGCATTTTGAAAGCTTTTTGAAAACACAGAGCACAGATGATAGTTATAGAAATAAACAATTGAAAAGTAAGCCTACAGACAAAAATGTAGGGTGTTGATAAGGTAGTTGATGAGAAAAGAAAAAATTGCTAGAAAAAGTTCTTTAACTTCAAGTCACCAAAGTTTCTAAAATGCATGATGTCATATTAACTTATTCCAGACATATTCTGACTACTATAAAAGGAAATAGCTGAATTAGAATTTTTATAAGTGTTATCTCTGATAGGTTTTATACAACTATTTATCTTTTTATTCCTCAAGTTAATCACCTGGAAACCTCCTCTTGCACTGGTCATTTCCTGATAGGATCCGATTTTCTCCTATCTGGCTGCAACAAGTCTGCACACCAGAAGCAAGTCAGAATTCAAGTAAACCTTCAGAGCCACCAGGCAGCTTGGTGCAGGTAGATCCCACATGGCAATCAATGGGACATCACTCTTGGGAAGATCAAAGCATAGTCCTTCATAAATTCGAGCTTCTCAAGATTGTCAACCCATTCAACAAAGCTTTCTCATCCTCTTGTTCACTGAACCCAGACCTTCTTATCTTTTAGTTTACATTAGAGAAGCTTTTTGAGCCTGGACTGTCCTATCTTAGATCTAGAAAATCAATATTAAGAGTGTAGGATCCTTCTCTAGATACCTTTTATTCCTCTGATTACTCCTTTCTTATTTAAAATGTATGTAATATATACAATAAGTCCAGCTATTTGGGGAGCTAATACCAGGATGACTTAGAAATGACCCTCTTACACACGGAGATCTTATTTTGTCTGACAATCCATGTTCTATCTAACATGAAAGACCATTAGAAGTCTCCTAATTCTTAGTATTAAAAGCATAGCAGGAATGGTATCTGTGAGTAGGTGGATAGTAAGCAAATACAGGATATGCCAAAATGGAAAATTATTAAAAAAAAATAGACTGTCTGTACACTAGCCAGTTTGATAACCCAAATGGCTCAATCAGAAGAAATAAGTAAAAAATAAAAGATAACAAAATTCTTATAACAACAATATGAACCATAATCAGTAACATATAGAAATATTTTCTGTTTAAATACACTGAATGTTTTATTATAACCAAAATCCTTTAAAATCAAGTCTAATCTGATGCCTCTTCTTTACATCTTTACTGCTTTCTATTTTTGATTTACTATTTTTACGTTAAAAATTCCTCCTGACCAAAGACATATGAAAAATCCATATTTTGTCATTGTACTATTTTTATATTCTTTTTAATGATATAGTATAAAAATCCTATTCCAATAAAGAACACCTGTAGCATAAATACACTAAGACACTTTTATATCAATGGCAAAAATCTGTAGTCATTTAATATCCTAATATGATGGATAAGAGCTCAAAAATAGCTTCAGAGCTGTAACCTTTGTGCTAAATTAACCAAAATAAATATTAACTTCTGAAATATGTGATAGAAAATCTTTAATGCAAAATCCCCAAAGTATTCATTCAAAAAGATATAGCAGTTCCTAGCACAACCCAAATGAAAATGTTCATTTTCATCTGCTAAATATTTTCCCAGGAATAATCATTGCATTGTGTGAAAAGTTGAACAAAAGATCATGTCAGAACTGAGATTTGTGTAGAGAGAGCATATCCTACATGAGACTGAAATATCAATTTGATTAAGTCTCCTCTACACCTTTCTGCCAAATCCCTTCCTCCTCTATTCTGCCTCACAAACTGCAACCAGTTTCTTCATGTCCCGGTTCAGTGATCAGTAGCATTAGGTGGTCAAAAACTTACACTTTTCATGGGAGTACTAGAAAAGTTTATTTCTCTGCCTTCTTTGCCAATATGTTCAGGTTGAATCTCTCTTGGTGAACAAAGATTTTTTCGTAGAAGAAAAAGGAACAAAACTAAGAGAAAGCAAATTGTATTTCTCCAGTAATATATTAGTATTCAGTTTATAACATACAAAAAAGGCAGAAAAATATTTTTTTCAAACTTCAAATAAATTTTCCAAACATTTTTTAATTGCTTCACTCTGCCACTCCACTGCAAAGTCTTCATAACACCTCCCAGTGTGATTGTTTCCTGCTAACAGAGACATTTTGCAGACAGATTGAGTGTCAATATTACTAGCAGCAAATTATTCAAATTGCGTGAATAGCCTTATAATCCTTATTTACTGTGAATATTTCAGGAATCTATTGTTTTAAAAATAATAATTTTGGATAAGCTTTCACAGTGCAGATGTCATCTTAGGGACATTATCAAGGTTTTAGGACAGTAGAGCAAAAAATGCTGCTATTCTGATTCAGAGTAACAGTGACACCAATAGCAGGTTTGTCCCCAAAATGCTAAAGACTGCAGAAAATGTTTGTAGCAACCTTGCATCCATCCTTTCGGGCACTAATACTTGTATGCCTCTGTGGTACTAGATAAAGCTAGGGAATAAGTAGCTGCATCTATGAGTTTGCTGCTAAAATAGCCCTTCACTGTTTATTTTCTAGCTAAGTCAATTAGGCAAGGTGGTGCATCAACATTCACTGTGTGCTGATTTCAGATATATTGGCAGGCTTTTGAATAAACATCAATGAAAGGAGTATACATCTGTTTAAAAAAAGCAAGCTCTTAGGGAAATACTGGAGATGGCACTCAGTAACCCAAAAACCAGGAATTGGAAGACTGCTTTGTTGCTGTCAGTTTTTTTTATGCAGATGACTTAATTTTCCAAAGAGTATTTTTCCTTTTTTTTAACACAAAACTTTAAGCTTTCTCAGTTACTATGTTGTCTTGTT
This sequence comes from Rhea pennata, assembly GCF_028389875.1. Taxonomy (NCBI): domain Eukaryota; kingdom Metazoa; phylum Chordata; class Aves; order Rheiformes; family Rheidae; genus Rhea; species Rhea pennata. The sequence continues at coordinate 6,114,753 of NC_084672.1, read as the reverse complement.
TGAATGCATGCATAAATAAATTGTGATCATCTGCTTCAAATCTAACTTCATGTGAAAGAAAAAAGAGATAGTTTTGCACTAACTGAAACACCAAGACCTTCCCTATTAAATGATCGTGTGTGTCCTGCTCCAATTCAAAGAACCCGCGTGTCCCAGTTCAGGTCAAGACTCCTATTTACTGAGCAGGTAGACTTTGCAAATACTTTTTTGAAATGACAAGCCCTGTCCATGGGGTTATGATCTGCAAAGACAAATTAGCCCAAAGATGAGAGGAAAAAAATAAAAGGGGAAAATGAAGTGTCCACGATCAGACAGCAAAAAAATGACAGGATCAAGAATAAAACCTGGAGCTCCTAAACCCCCAGTCAATGCTCCACTTACTAGCTCTATAAATCAGTAATTATCCCAGTGTAACAACTAAAAAACATTTTTGATGTCTTTGGCCGACATATTTGATGCTTTCCTGTATCTTTCCCTTTTTCTCTCCAGTTTAAAACTTAAGTCTGGTAAAGCAAAGGTCCCTTTCACGGATTTGCTCCTGTTACACTAGAAGGGGTTAAGAGACAAAGCCCACTAGAACAATGACTTTTATAGACTGCATTTCTCCTCCTCATCCCCACAGCCTCTGCTTTTTTAAACACTTGATCACTTGGCTTAAAAATTAACCATATGGTGCTGTTTGTAGGATACAGATTCAAAGCTCAGGCAGGATAGGATCTATCTTGCTTGTCTGGGCAAATGATTTCAGTGCTAACATCACAGTCCACTTACTGTCACCAGTGAAACAAGAGCAAGAGAAGACTAGGTAACTTTTCAAACCATCGACCTACAAATGAAGAAATGAAATTGCCCTAAGTCATCTGGCATTTTCCAACATGATTGATGACACAGTACATAGAAAGAGCATGAGGAGTCATGGGTGCATTGCTTTGTTTCCAACAGCAGTGATTGCATTACTCTACCTAAGTCCATTAACCATCACCTATTAATTGTGCAGTCACTGGAAGCGGGGAATTATAGCATCTGTGAGCACCCACCTTGTTTTAGAACAATTGTTTCGTCCATGCTCATGCCATCTTATTATTTGCTTTATGAAAACATATGGGCAAATCATTTTTGTTCAGATAAATGTTTAGGGAAGAAATATTCCTACTTGGAAAGCAGCTATTTACCTACTGTTTTATGAATTAAATATTTGATGTTCTTTCCTCCCCAGCTTAAAGAAGTTACAGTAATCCAATGAAGAGGGAGCAATAACAACATGTGATCAAAGTTACTAATCATCCACCAATTACAAATCCTGAGTATTAAAAAGATGAACAGTTTTTGGGACAAAATGTGCCCATGAACAGCCACTCAAATAATTATCTGAAAAAAGAGTCAATTTGAAAAAGCTGCATGTAAGCAGAAAAAAACACTCATCCAAAATGTCTTTGTAGTACGAATAATTTAAGCAGACTGAATAAGCAACATTTAGGCATCCTTTGCAATGTCACTTAAGTCATAGAAATGGTAGACAGAAATCTTCTGTACTCTTCCTACTTTATGACCCACAAGAAGTCATGGTACCTCCAGGTGACCTGTGAGTTTGTCTGTCTGTAAAACATGTATTTTAAATAATATGAGTCTAATCACAAGGCTGTTCTCAGTCCAGTTAATGTTTGGGAAGTGTTCTCAGATCACAGGATAAAAGTGCTATATTAGTTCAAACAATGATGATGATTATCTCTCAGGGATTTTTATCCTCCGTGAAAAGCAAAAAGAATTACTGGCCAATTTTGTCTAGTAAATGCTGAATACTTGGAACACTTCCCGTTCATACTCATTCTGTGGCTTTCCTGTGTCTGACTTATGTTTATCTTCATTAAGTGGAATAATGTAAGTCAAAATAGCTACAAGTAAACTGTCTGCTGGATGGGGAACAGTTGTTAGTTCATGGGAAATGGATCGTAAAAAATGTGCTCCTTTGACTTTAGAAAAGAGCTCTAAATTGATCCATTTCCAGTTCAAAGCTCCTTAAAACATACTAAGCAATCTCACCTGATATTTCATCACCATCATCACATGTCTTTTGGGGTCAACAGGGGATGGATTACTCTGAAAGTTTTTGTCTCTATCAAAGTTCACCAGGAAGTCCTGATTCACGTGGGAAGGCTGAGGGAACGTCTCCTGTACTTACTAGAAGCCAGATCGAATAAGCAATTGTCCTGGGTTCTTTGAACTTTAGAAGAGGTGGAGATGCAGTCATATAGAAGATGAACTACTTCCCTTGAAGGAGCCTAGCACATATCTGTGCAGATTGATGGAGCCATAAGTCACTGGAAGCTAACCTGGGTACAGCCTGAGGTAAAGCTGAAAGCTAAAGTCATTCCAGGTGGGCTGGTGGAAGGAAAAAAACGAATCCTAGACAGTCACATATGAGGTCATAACTTTTGTTCCATTTCAGCCCACATACAAATACTTTAGATTTATATTTTAGAAGTTTTAAGCCTCTTCATAAAATGCATTTAACTTTAGATTTTATTTTAAAATGCCTCTTGAGGCAGTAAGGTGTCGCACTCTCTGGAGGATATCAGGCAAATCTCTCTTGACCAATCCAAATTCATAAGCCAAACCATATGATTTCAAAATACCTTCAATTGCCTCCTGGATCATATGTCCACATCTGGAAATGATGGATATTCTCCTCCCAGCTGCAGAAGAGGGAAATTCTGCATTAGGCTAAAAACACTGTGTAAATTGCAGGGGAGAAGGGTCAGCTTTCTAAAATTACAGTGGTCAAGGCAAGTCAAGCACTTTAATGCAAGGCTCAGATCCAAGATCAAAATCATTTTACAAATCTCCTAGTTATTCCACCCAGAAACACGCAGAATGTTTTGGATAGTTTTATGGTGAAGATAGCCAATGGGCAACAAATTCTCATAGCTAGAAACTAATCTCCTTTCACGAGGGACACAAAGCAGGTGTGCTTAGTAAAGATGAAACTGTGCCCCAAATTTGCTTGATGTAAAGCAGGAGAGAACTTTCCAATGGGAAATGGTTGTAAATCACATGTAGATCAATAGAAAAGAACAATTCAAAGCTGAAATCACATTTTTGAGCTCACCTTGCTGAAGTCTCTTTGTCTAAAATGTTCTTAAAATTCTAAAGTAGGTACTCGTTTGTCAACAACATCAGGAAAAAAATATTCTATAGCAAATGTGGGAAACAACTATGGAATTTATATGATTTATGATCAAATTTAAATCAATCAGTTATGCTGCCTTTCACTGTACCCCCTTTCTCACCGTTTATGTATAATTTTCCATGCTGAGATGCCATCCTCTACTGTCTCTAAAGAATCACTCCCCTATTAAGTGATATACAAATAGAGAATTCTCTAGAAGATACGTCATTATATATTATCATTAATGACAACACTATATTAATAATTAAGATGAAACAAATAGTCCATTTGTTTCAATGGTGCCTGTGAACCATAAATCTTGTTTGGGAAAGTCTTACCAGTTTCAAAGGGAAGCATCTCGGATCAGATCTTAAGTAGAATTAAAGTTCTCTCTAGAAAGGATTCTAGTACAGACTGTATTTTCTGGTGTGGAGGGAAAAAAAAAGAAAAAAAAAAAAAAAAGAAAGCAGCTTTTCATGAGGCTTTTTTAATTATTTTTTTATGTTATATTTCTTTATTCAAGCAGCTTGGAAAAACATGAAAATGGTGAGGGAAAAGATAAATTTGTTGTCTGAAAATCTCAGCAATGACACGATCTCAAAGTGAAGGTATGCAAATCAAGATGAATTAATACTAAGTCAAGGAAAACTATGCTTAAGTTGGGGATTTGTATAACTGCACATTCTTACCTGATATCAATCTAAAACTCTTGGGTGGGCAGCAAATATTTCAAGAAAATAGTTTTCTCACAAAACTTCCAATAGCTTCTGTTTCTAGTGAGGTTAGAGATAACAGAAAAACAGTACATATCCATGTTATTTCGACTCTTGCAGCCTAAGTGCTGGCTAGAATACAGGGGACTAATTCCAGAGCTGACGTAAATAAGCGTTACTCAAAGACAGTGAGACAACACCAATTTACACAAACTGTAGTTCTAGCCTGGGAAATTCAGATGCACACAGAAGTTTAGATAAGATACATCTAGACAAATATTTTAGGTATGTATACACATCTATATATAATGCTTTCTAAACCACTTTAATCTCAGTCTACTTATGTGAGCTGTTTAAAAATAGGAAGAAGCCTCTTTTGGAAATTTAGCTGAAAGGATGAAAGAAAGTTCAGAGAAGTTCCTAGTATGTCTGATTTGTTTCATATCCACAAGTTTAGCCCCATTCTGCCTAATGAAGGAGGTTAGTCTCCCAGAGCCGTCACTGGAAGGAGAAGGAGGGAGAAAGGAAGACTTTATGCCAGAGGGCAGTTCAGAGGTGCACTGAATTACACCCTGGAGGATCTTCGTCCTCCACTTCCTAAACAGGGCTCCTAGGAAGAACACTCACATAATTTAATACCCTCAACTAATCAGGTTTCTTAAAATTAGGCCATTTGAATATCCTCAGAATGTCAAAAATACATGTAATGGAGATGATTAGTTTAAGCAGAAGACTAGTAGTCCCTGAATTTTAATCGCAGTTTGAAGAGGAGACATTCTTCTACAGCTCTGGGCACAGAACGAGGTTATTGCTTTCTATTTCCCACTCTTTAGGAGGAGAGTAGGCCTAGCTCTCAGAGAAACACTGAGATTTCATTAGTATTTGGAAAGCATATCAAAGATGGATTTTTCAATGTGTTTTACCTCTTGTGGTCCCTCATTTTTCTCAACCTATTCCCCATCCCTCTAGCAGAACTAACATGAAACAAGAGCATTGAAATATCGTGCATTTTTCTTGGCAAAAGAATTAACCACAAAGACCAGGGTTTGTATTTTTTTAAACAATATTCACACTGGGCTCAAATTATGCGCATAAACATTGCTAATGTATTTGCTATTAGTCTGTGTGACACCTTATTCCTTTAAGTTTGCATCTCTTGGCACAGACTAGGAAAACTCTCTCCTCTCTGAGAGGGCTAGTTAAGATGTATCTTGCTGTTTCCCCATATCTTTAGTATGCAGGGAGCACAGAGATGGAGATAAAAGGAGAAATGTCTATCTTTGAGTCTTCTGCAATACAGAATAAGTTATCAACCTACTAACATGCATGTCTGAATAGACTCCTTTGGCAGGAGGGAGATTTTATCTGTCCTGACATGCGAATTCCTCCCTCATGTCAATCCATGAAAGTACTAAAGAATAAACTCTCTAGTAAAATGAATGTGGCATACCACTGGGACTTAGAGAGCATCATATTTTCCCCTAGCTACTTTTTTTTTTTTTTAATTCTCCAACTGAATCCTTGATATCCATATAAATTAGTCACTCTGAAGAACTACTTGAAAATCCATTGCTTTAATCTCATAGGCTTGGGGAGGGTGGCTCCCACCACTAAGGCTTGGGAGCCTCTCTATTCTTCCTCTTCAGCCGTGCCATGCGCCATCCCATCCGACCCCCACGCAGAAGTGCCCGAGTAGCATTTGTGCTGGAAGCTTTGCAGCTGTGCGAGTCAAATGAGCAGGCACTGCTTTGCCCTCAGATCTGGTAGGCCCCAAGGTACAGATATGAGCAGTCAAAATGTCCTCTTCAGCATCATGAAGTGCCCACCCACGCGCGAGGGGAAGGATGCGATGTTTTGAATGAAGCTAAACACAGTTGTAGCTATTACATTTTGGGGAGCATGAGACGGAAAGTCACGTTGGTGTGTTTACAAAGGAATTATTGGTGTGGTTTCACATGCACTTGTTTCCGTGCTCGTCACCAGTGTGAGGACTCTCCACCGGTCTCTATCGCCCCTAGAACAAGGCTGCCTCTCTATTGAAATGGATCCCTTAGTCTTCATTTATGCAATAATTTCACATCAATAGTGGTAGTATGAGAAGAATAATAATCACTTTTATAGAGCGAAACATAACTGAAATAGTAAAAAAAGCAACAAAAAAGCTAAAATAAAAATGATCTATCCTTTCTTCTTTTGGTCTCCAGTGTTTATCTCTAGATATTTATGATGTACTGTATAACAGCATATTGGTTCTCATTGTATTCTGTTGAAGGCAAGAAGTTATGCTTTGATTTGTGTTATGTCTGAGCTGCTGGGCCTCAGTTAAAGAATTTAAATGATAGACAATTCTTGTAACTTTTTATTAATGTTTTCAAGTAGTCTCTTTAGAATCAAGCACACAAACTTGTTGTTGCATCTTTATGTGATATCACTCCAGACCATAATACTCTTCTTCACTTTCTCTTATTTCAGTTGTACTATATTTATTATTTTCACTTGCTCTTTGTGTGTGGTACATCTGATGCTAGCTTCATCATCCAGCTAGCTGGACTGCTCATCTTCTATTCCTTCTCATGTCTGTTTGTACATATATAGCAGGAGTTTTGATTTCCAAACAAGCACAAAAACTCAAAGCAAATCCATCAAGTTTCTCACGAGCTGACTATAAAACCATGAATTAGGCTCAAGGACAAGCACAACCTCTTCCTCTTTGTGACTTTCCCGTGGATATTTAGGGATGTGATAGGGATCTACACTATCGATCTAATTACCAGAACTCCAAATTTAAAAAGTGCACAGCTGATAATGATGTGAACATGTACAACAACCCAGTAACCCAGCAGATGGGAGCACGAAAACAGGGGAATCAGGTGAGGATACTGGGCTGCAGATCAGAAGAGTATTAGGTTAACAGCAAGCCATGATTTTGGGGCATGGCTACATAACAGGCCAAGGAATTTCCCTCCACAACTTCTGCAACATGCCTGCAGTTTCTTTTTAGGCTTTTAGACAAGAGACATTCCCTCTTTACTGAGCAGCCTCATGAGACAGATAATCCACCACGTCTTTTCATAGGCAGCGCAGGGAATGGAAGAGCCTGGAGCACAGTTGCAGCCTTGCCAGTGGGCGCACTAAAGGAGGCAGATGGTTTGCCACCAAAATAAAGTGATGGAAAGGGATTGCAATGGCACCTCACTCATTTCTCTTAAAATAATCAATTCCAACCAGGGTGACATTTTCAAACTTCTGTCTTCAGGTCTTTTTGACTAAGCTAAACTAAATCTTTTTCAAAAGCTTACAGATGCGCAAAAAAAAATAAAATAAAAACCCTGTTTTATTTTATGGATCAAAGGATTTCCCAATAGATTAAGACTGTTCATTTCTAATATTGCAAATTCCTCATTTTGAGTGCAGAATGAGGAAAAAGGAGATTTAAGTGTCAGGTCTGGAATCTGGAAAAGTGTGCTGGGCTTCTCCTTGCGCCTGCAAAGTAGCGAATGAAATAAAGAGTCAAAGCACTGACACTTATCCTGTAACTCTTTCCTTTACCCTGAACATCAATTGAAAAAGTGGAAAGACTGGGAATGTATGTAGCATTGAATGAAAAAGCTCAAAATGCAAGTGCAGCCTGTTAAAGGAGGAGGGTCACACACTGGGCTAAATCTGAGGTGGAAAAAGAAAACAATGCTGTTCAGCTGTTCCAGAGCTATCTCTTTCTGCAGACACACAGGCACATACACGCACACAAACACACTGAAAATGCACAGCAGTTGCATTTTACCCTGCTCTTTTCTATGCAAGAGCGCATCTCAGAGTAGCCAATAAATCACCCACTTGGGCATGTGCACACAGAAGCCAGTTTGAAAAATAGAAGGAGTGGAGGAATTGCCATATTGAATCAGGCCATTGGTCCATCAAGTTTGGTATCATGCCTCCAGCAGTGAGAAAACCCTTTGGAGGAAGGCAACCCTCAAAAGCCACAGAGCACTTGGCTAGTTCTGTAGATGGGAGGAGGGAAAAATACCCTTCCTAACCCCTGCAGGCGATCAGATCAGTGCGTGTCTTGAAGAGCGAGCTTAGATTTTCCTTATGCAAAGCCACAACGTTAATTACGAGTTTGAAATAGGACAGCAAAATAATGTTTGCAAACATTCATTCACATAAAAGCTAGCTAACTCACTTTTACATCATTTGTGACCCTTTTCCAGGAAGGTTCATATGAGCAAGCAGTTTTGTTTATGGAAAGCAAAAATGTTCTGACTACTATTGTGGAGAAACGAAGCTCTGAACGTGTGTTTCAGAAATGACGCACTCAAACTATTCATCTATTTCTCTGCCTCTCGGTCATCTGCACAGAAAAGAGAAACAGCGCCGCATGATATGCGTGTCAAAACGGACACTGCAAATCATGGCTTACAAACAGCAAATACTCAGAATAAATGACAAAAAAATACACCATAGATCAACACCACTGTATCCTGAAAAAGGATTTTTTTTCATTTTTTCATATAAACCCAACTCTGACCAAAGCTTCTAGAGAAGACAGCCTAATGTTTCTGAAAAATCATACAGAGTATTTAACCTGACTTTCTGTGTAAGCAAAATCCACAGGCCAGGTATATGCTTTTGGGTTGAATCTAAAGCTAGCATAAAAGGAGAAAGTCTTAGTCACCTGCTTCTAGGTCAATTTAAATATGCCATTTGACACTGAAGAGTTAAGTCTTGAAAAAAAAATGATTTTGCCATGTCCTTTCCTGCCCGCTTGCACTCAGGTCTTTGATTACCCCTGCTCCCAAAGAGTTCCCTTGTGCCGAAACTTATCCACAACAGACTCACTCTGCAAACATAACAGTTCCTCCCGCCTCATGACTAAGGAGCTACCTGTGAGCCAGGGATGGCTTTCCAAGAAATTGGTGGCATATCTGGTTTAATGGCACCTAAAGTTTATAGATGACTTGTCTTTCTTTGTATTAATTAGAAGCAGGTACAAGGGACAAGGGACTCTGTAGATGGAACAAGAAAGTTTAATCTTCTGGGCCTGGGCATCATTAAAAAATAAATTAAAAAACTCAAAAAAAGGGCAGCCTACTGAAAAAAAATAGTTTCTGGGGATAAAATGATGCTTCTTTATTTGTACATAAAAGACCAAAAAACTATGTTAAAAAGACTATAACTGGTCAAAATGTGTTAGACCCAAGTAAATGCCTACTTGTTACCCAAAATCATATAAGCTTTCTGTTTGTGTCCTTTGGAGCCTAGTGTCGACAGAAATTTAACCCAGCCACCGGATTTCATAACAAGGTTTACTGAAATTTAACCTAGGCAACCTGGCCTAGATCCAGCCTGGTCTCATTCCGTGTTCTCCAACAGGTTCACAAGTCTCAGGGAATTAGTCGGTCCACTTGGCTTGAATTTGAAGTTTTCAAGCCCACATTAATCGTGTTAAAATTGCATAAAACTTTGGGAGGCTGGTAGCCCTGGGGTTTGCCGAAATGGGGGAATGAGCCTCGTCTTCCTTCTCCCAACCCTCCTGGCCTGCCTTTCTTCTCCTGGCTCTTCAGATCAGCCTTATCTGCATGAACTGCGCAATGCAGAGAGCAGAACTCAATGCGATGTTCTTCTGTTAAATCAATTCCTATTACAGTTACAATTTGTTTTGTAGCTTCTTTTTTGTGGCTGCTTTTTTTTAAAAAAAAGAAAAATCTCTTTCTCTTTTTTTCTTTTTCCTCTCCCCTAGTTCCCTACCTCCTCCCTAGGGCCTCAGCTTGTGCCTCTGTGTAAGTCCTGGGGTCTTGGGTGTCAAATGTCAGGCCTTGTACAGAGCTGTCAAAGAGGAGAATAGGCTGAGATGATTGATGACTGCAAAGCCTGAAATCCAAACCTCTGCTGCAAATGCTTCTTTTACAAAAAAGCTGGGGCAACCCACAGTGGCTATATTCAAGGTCAGCTCGCATACCATTACACCCACCGCTTTGGGCTTCTAACAAGCCAACGCATTCATCGAGGATTTCTCGTCTCTCTGTCTCTGTGTGTGTCTCCCTCTCTTTCTTTCCCTCCCCTTACTCTCCTGGCAACCCCCTGCCAAAATTTTCAAGCACTTAATCCCAATAAAAAAAGGCATGGCCTTTTTTTTTCCTCCCCTCCCTCCCTTTCCTTCAGGCTGCATTCGCTATGAGGAGCCACGGGCTGAAGCTTAATGCTGCACAAGTCAGATGACAAGATTATTAATGGGAGCAGGGCAATGTCATATCTGATTTCATGCATATTCATGAACGGAGTCATACAGCTGGGACCATGCGCCATGAAGAGACAGAGCAAGAGAGAAACTTTTACACCCCCTCCTTGCCGTGAAGAATCAGATCCTAGAGATTAAGAGCCCTGCCTTGCAAAATTCAATTGTTCTCTTTATATGTTAAGAAAAAAAAAAAAGAGAACTGCTTGCATGTTAATAATGACGTGGTGCCAAGACGGTACAAATATCTCTTTTTTTTTTCCCTGTCACTAAATTAACTACCCTGGAGCAGATCTTGGCCTGGAGTATACTTTCTGCTGGAAAAAGGACATACACCATCACCTAAAATCGTAATGATTTCCAGAAAGTTCCAGCATAGATTTTAAAAAAAAGAGAGAGAGAGAGAGAGAGAGAAGAAAAGGAAACTTCAAAAATACTCCAGTGTGCACTCAAGGCAAAAGGGGAAAAACTGAGTACAGGGAAACTTTATTAGAGCTCTGTTTCATACTCAAATAGCCCCTGTTCGAAAGAGGTGAAACATGATGGTTAAAGTACTCAGAGCATTTTACTCTGTAGCTTTACTTGGTAGCTGAGTCCTCTTAGCTTTTCAAAAGTGCTTTACAAAACATGAGGAATTTTATTCCCATTTTACACCTGGGTAAATAGAGGCATTAAAGCTGTTGTGGCTTATTGGCCCCATACCTGCCTTATCAGAAAGGTTCCCATTAACTTAACTCAATAGAACCTGTAGGTACCTGAGCTGAAGTCAAAAAATGAATAGCGGAGTAGTAATGCAGCTATAGCAGGGAGCTAATTCCGTCTTATGTTCTACATCGAAAAATAACATATCTTCCTACAGGACATCAGAACAAATAGAAAAATGTAGGCACTGTGACACTTAGAAACAGATCTATAGTATTTTTCCCTTTTCAAAATCCATCAGTATTATTGCTGAGGCTTTGTGAGAATTAAACTGTGTTATATCTGTCTTGTACACTATTCCTAAGTAAAAATCTATTTTTCAGGCACCTAAAATATTCCATTCAGCTAGGCAGCAGCATCTCCTCATGAAGGGACATAAGCACCCCATCCCTCGGACAGGTGAGGACCAAAATAAATAACATAAGCAGCGGGTGCAACTGTGGAATCAATTTAGAATTTAATTGCTGAAAACTGTCTGACAATAAACTATAACAGTGCAAAAAATAGGCCTGTAAGGGACATGGTGGCTACTCCTGGAGTCATTTAGAATTAGTTGTGGACAAAGCACAGGATTACAGTAGGAAACCAGCCTATATATCGGCCCTAGCAAACAGACAGATGACTTCTTTGCACCTTTAATTGCTATCTTTCAAGGCCAGCAGCACATTCTCTCGTGAGGATGCCAAGCAATCCACGTGATCCAAATGCTCTTTGGTACAAGCTGATCCGAGTTACCCGTAGGGCTATCACAACAGGCTTTCTGGCACAGAGCAACAAAATGGGAACATCTGAGCAGATTCAGGCTTTCCGAAAAGCGGCATTTTTATTCTAGTTTGGGGAAAAGGTATGAAGACGGGGCTTACTGTTGTTTTTCCTAGAGGGCTCATTTTATAACAGTACACACACAGATACATTCCCGGTTTTGCAAACTTCATTGTGAAGTACGTATATTTAGAGAGAGAGTCTATATGTAGACAGGCAGGAATTAAAATCAGAAGTGTCTCTAGTAACGGCAATTGAAAACTTGCTGGGCTGCAGCCCCAGCAGGTACAGTTTAATGTGGATTGGGAAGAGTGGGCTGCTGTGGGCAACAAATCAAGTTTCATAGGAACAGTAGAGCAGAACATCTTTACTAGCTGGAGCTGGAATACATCTCAGGAATCTGACTCTGCACCGAACAACCTTGGGTGACTCGCTTTACCCCCCTCAGTTTCCCCATTTCTATGTGAAGAGTAACCACTTTTGTTAAGTGCTTTCAAAGCATTTTATAACATCAAGGTAATGTTATTATTACCCTGCAGATGGCTACGACTCTCTCATAATCACCTATCAGATGATAGCAGCAGCCTTAAGCCTCCCTCTTGAGCCCCCATATGTAATACTGTTAAATATCAAACCTTGTTTTAATTTCTATATATGAGGATGTGACCTCCTATCTCTAATCATTTCTCAAGTACCGAGTCATTTAAAGCACTGAAAAAATGTCATTTTTCTCATTCAAACAAGCAAAGCCAAAAAAAAAAAAAAAAAAAAAAACAACACAACTGATAGAGATTAGAGCAGTGGGAAGAACATGACAGTGATATCAGAACAGAGGAAATAACATGTTAATGACATTCAATATTCTCCCCGTGTCAAGTCATCAGCATTTTTATTGCCACTTTTCCTCTGAATACAGTATCAGAATTTATTGAGACAATCTGTCTCCATCACCTGTGATATAATATATTTTATTCAATAAGATATGGAATAATATTTATCTTTCAACTCCAATGACTAGTTTTAAGGGCAATAACTGCTTTTTACACAACAGTTACAAGTGTAGGAGTTTGTAAGTTTTGATGTCAGACCTAAGGGCTACAAAGACTTTCCCATCAGGCAGAGAACAGCAAAATACATGTACCTCTGCCTCACTACTTTTGTGATTATTTGCCCTTTGCTACTGTTCTCATTCATAAAACAGCTGGTGCCAAAAGACAAAACAAATGGTCCAAATGCAACTCCTGTGAGTTAGCTTTTAATGGAAACTGAGGCTGGAAGCTGGTACTTGTCATAAATTCAGAAATCTCAGCAGCAGAGCCTGTATTTGATCTCCAAGAGGGAAAAAGACAGCCAACAAAAATTTCTCACGTTATCAGAAAAGGAAGGAAAGTAGATGAGCAACTAAAAGGGTAAAATTGTCAGCTCCAATGTGCAGCACATCTGCAGCTTGCTTCCACAGAATCACTTCAAATTTTAAACTGGCTAGTTTTGGGTAGCAATAGCAGCAGAGCTTTGGCAAACGTAGAAACGGTATCTGGCTCCTCTAAAAGTGCAGGTCCTGGTGCTTCCCCAGGCAGCTGCTGTTTTGCTGCTCTGCACTTATTTTCAGGGTGATACCAAGGATGAAGGTCTGGCTGTCCCCTGGTAGCCCCACCACCACCACCTTCCCTCAGGGCTTTGCATGTCAGTTCAGACTGTTTCAATCTTTGGTCAGTTTATGGTCCCTGTAAGACCACACTGACATTTACAGTAGCCTTTAAATAGCTGTAATGCACTCCGCTGCCAGCGGACTGGTCCATAAGAATCTGAGATCTGAGACTGGCCTCAAAACAACCCTCTCTAGGTACCTGAGATGTACTAAACTGGGACATATGTCCCTAAAAAAAAGGAGGGGAAAAGGAAGAATCAGAATCACTGCAATAAGAAATGTCTGGTTGTTGTTTTTGTAAGGAAAGAAAGCGCAAGAGAGAAGATGGAAACCAACTTTGAAATATAGCTGCAGCTGCTCCTGCTCTTGCTTTCCTCCCTTCCCTCAATCACTACAAGAAAAGGCTGTGTACTTCAAATCATTTCCTGCCTGCAGCATCCTGATAAAGCCAGGCTTCCTGCCATTCGCCCAGGGAGCTGGCACTCTGTCCTGTTCTTGTTCTCCTTGACATGTCCTAAGGCCTTCAATCAACCTGCTCTTCAGCTCCCATAGCTAGCTGTGATCAGAGACACCAGATGCCATCAAGGCCTATCGCTCAACCCCAAGCAGTGGCTATGCTTGCACCTACAACAGCATCTCAACACGATTCCCCAAAACCAACTCTTCCCCTTCCAGCCCCACTCTGCTGACCTCTTTAAGAAGAGGGTCCAGCTCAGCTGGTTCTTTCTTCTTCAGTAGCACTTCTGCTTTTCAATGAAAAGAGAAAGCACTTGGCAAAAAGCAAGGAGGCCGATCACTTTCTAATAAGCCAGGACCTTGGAAGGGGGCTGAAGAGTTAGATCTCCCTCCCTTTGTGCATCTCCTAGCCCATCTGAGGACAGCGACATGCACAACAACAATCATGGTAACTCCTCATAAAGTTGGGGTCCCACAGTTGGACGTTTGTGTTGGAGAAGCAAGTAAAACATCAACAGAGAACAGGGAATAATCTAACAATGTCAGAGTGGGAAAGCAGTCAGGTTTTTATGGCTTGACTGTCTGTGCTTCCATGTTCGCTGCCAACAAAGTTAGAAAACTCTGCAGTATTGTGTATTCACCCCTGGCAACCTAGAAACGCTGATCTGTCTTCCGCTAATAGCACTCGTCAGAAAAATCTCATCTCGCCACGTTCGAGTAAGGGATTGCTTGAGACTGATTTCCAGTTCAGTGGCTGCGGTGAAGGATTTGACCTGCTGCTGGCTTGCCCGGGCATCGCTGTCTCTGTGTTCCTCGCAGTGGCCACCACCCTTGGATCAAAGCAACAGGTAGGAGAAGGCCACATCTGCGTGGCAACAGGCAAGTGTCATTTCCAAGCACATCATGTTAAGCCTTTGTCCCTGTAGTCACATCCATCTCAACCTACCGCCAGTTTTTTCCCTTTAACTAATCCCCCATTAAATAGCCAATGGCAAATATAAACGTTGTTTTTGAGGTTGCCTTTCACGGACTAATGAAAACGACATTGCCACGGCCGTTTCGGTGTCTGCTCCCCAGCCGCCCCGACTGGAGCTCACTCTGGCTTTTCCCACACTGAAGGTCTTTTGACATTTTCAGTTTTGCAGCCTCTGGATCCTGCAGGGAACAGGGCTCCTTCTGCTTCCACCAGAGCCCAAACCTCTGAAGCAGTGAACGCGAAAGCGCGGGCTCCTGCCTTCTGCTGGCTGCACGCACGTGCGTGCTCCCTTCGCCGTCCACGGCCACCACAGCGGGGAGCAAGGGGTACAAGCGCTGGCTGTCAGAGGAGCTGTCAAATGCCTGCTAAAGCGCCTTGTCTCGCTCTCCCTCCCTTCCCCATCCTCCATCGCTCGCTCTCGCGCACTCGCGCGCTACGGCTCACGCTCGCCCCAGCAGCGTGGCTCCGTGCCAGCATATTGCACTGCCTCCGGGTATCTAACTCTCCCGTGCTTGGCTGACTCTTTACTCACCTGGCCCCATCGGATCTTTCTGATTTCATTCCTGCCTTCCCTTTAGGCACAAAACTTGTCATTATTACATTTTTCACTCCCTGCTGGGCCTTTGCTCTGCCTTCCTAATAATTCAGGATAGTTTCAAGTAATTTGGGGGCTTAATTTGAATCTTTGTTTTCTTTTTCCACAGTTTGGAGGGAGCGGAAATGTATTCAGAGGAAAGCAAACTGCTGCTCCCCTCGCTGCATGTTGACAGCACGGCACGTGTGCATGCATGTCATATGTGTGTTCCAGCTAGTGATTGATATGGATAGTTTATATGTAGATATACGTGGTCTGATCACCGTGGAGTTCTGGCTGCCCCCTCCTCCTGTGGCACTAAGATATGCTGACCTCCCATTGCTTCCTATTCACTTGACACCAGGGTGTCTAGTTTTATCCAAATGAGCGACTGAATGAAGTCCTTGGCACAAATTTTATTTTAGAAAGGAAGACAAGGAGCTTTTTCACGACTAACCTGCACAAGGCGCCTCCCTTACCTCTTCTCCCTAACTTGTGCACCTCAGACAGCTGGTGGTACAGTCAAGTTCATCTGGGAAAGCTTTAGAGGTAGAAAAAACTCTGCTACAGTTATTTGGCAGCCTACCTTCATTGCTGCACACACACTGTCACAGTTCCGGCTCGTATAAGACATACGGTGTGAGCATTATGGGCTGGATTTGGCTCATCTTAGATATTCCAACAGAAGTATCCACAGAGTTTATAAGGCCTCAAATATTGCAGCAAAGGGAAAGGAAACATCATCAGATAAAATTTTGGAGCTTTATAGACATGTAATATCAGATGATATACTCTGAAAAAATTTTAAAAAATAAAAAAAAAAAGGATATTGGGAGAAGGCAAGGAAACATTCATCAAATTTTCATTTACAGCATAAGCTCATGCTAGATACTTGAAGTTGAACCATTACTTCCAAATGGTGTCCTAAGAAGTCTGCCTGTTCTGTCCTGAAATTTCCATCCTTCTGGGTACAACAGAGGGCATTGAATCTAATCTTTGGTATGACTATCTGATGGTTGTCTCTGCACCACTGCAATGGCTGAGGTGCTATCCTCTCATATTTTTATTTAAGATATAAGGAACTGGGCATATTTAATAGTAAGACAGTTTTATTCGGTGATCCTCTTAAAGCCGGGTTAATTTGCCTTCAGAAGAGAGTTAAGAAGGTGCTTGTTCTTCTAAGATTTTGGGAATCTTACACAAGCCTTCTCCCTCCTCTTGTAAGCCTGTTACACTTTTCTAAGAGAAATACAAGATAGCTGCCAGGAAATAGAAGGACTGGATTAGAAGACTGGATTTAGATCACTCTTGAAAATCAGTTGATTTCATGGAAGTTCCTCTGGTGCTGCAAAAACACGCACAAGACTGTAACCTAGCCCACAAACATTTACAAGAGGACAAACTGAAGAAATGCTAAATATTTTGCTAAAAAATATGCCTTGTCATGCACTCCAACATGGGACCATATTCGAACATCCAAACTTTACTTATCTCTGTGCCTAATGTTTTTTACTGGATGCTTTTAGGTTCTTCAGAATAAAAGGATATACAACTTCCCAGGCCTTAAATGAAATCTGAGCCATCCGAAGCTGTCCCCTGGTGACTGTTGCTGGTGGCCTTTAAGCTGGCCACCTACACATTAGCTATCCAGCCAAAACAAGTTGTTTGGGCTCCTTCTGCAGACCATGGAGAAAAGTAGGTCCTTTTAAAGGACAGTTCCTCCATATAAATCACAGGTGGCTGCACTTTTCTACTGATAAAGTCAACCTGGTTCCTCCATCACTGGAGAAACAGAAGTACATGCAGAGTGTGGGTCATGTACCCTAAGATAGTTGCAATTAGCTGTCTTTTCAAAGAGCTTACTTTTCTCCATGGTCTACAGACACAACCCCCAAAACTATTGTAGGCCGGATGACTAACTCAAATTAAGACAAAATTCAGAGATGAAACCCAGCTTGAGACTCTGAGCCTCCAACAACATCCAGTTCACACTCCCCTTCTAGAGGTGTTGTGAGGACCAAGGACACGGCCTCACATACATCGAGGCATCTCAAAGTACTACTGCATTAAAAACTGAGCTTGGGTACCAGAAAACAAAAGCCTGAGCAACATATCCAGGGATGAATTTGAAGCAAACCTGCCTTCCCCATGTGGTCTATAAACAACAGCAACGCCAGTACATGCGAACCTTCAAATCCTGCTGCTGCTTAATTTCCTCTTCTCTTTTTCTTTGAAGTCAGCGTAATAAGCACCACCGCACCTTTCAGGTAAACCCGCAGCAGGCAGGAGCGCCGAGGAGCGAGGTTACCAGCCCCTGTCAGTGCCAACTGGCGTAGGGGCACCAGGAACGTTTGAAATTTGCTAATCCCTTTTCAAAAGATGCAAATTGCTAAGTCAGTTCTAATGCCAACTTGGCTGCTTCTCTTCAACCAAAGAATTTAATACAGCAGAGGTCCCCTGAGAAGGAAAAATAGATTAAACACCCCCCCCCCCCCCCCCGAAAACTTTGGTAGCTGGTTTTACACACTGTGAGCCTCAGGCTGCTACTTGAATTTCACTTCAAACGTTTACTGCAAAGTATCAGCTAATTTTTTCTATCCGCCTGGTTACTCTTTAAAGGAGAAAATTTCATTAACAAACCATGGATATAAAATATGAAATCAGAGATCAGCTACTGCAGAGGAGAAGCCAAACATCACTAAAAAGGATTAGTTTCTTTCACTGTCTAGAAATTTCTCATGGAAGACCTTGGCTGCCCTTTTGATATTAAAACTTCCTAACAAGTATTACACAGGAGTTTTAAATTAGAACTTGCTGTCATTGGGACAGTTATAAACTCTTAAATACGTCCCTTTGCAAGCTGAGCTCCTGCGAAATGTATGTATGCACACTGGAAATCACTGGGAAATAGGTGCATATTTGTGGAAAATTGCCAGTCAGACCTATCAATTATTGTAGGAATTTTGCCAGCTGATTTATAAAATTGAGCACCCAAGTTACTCCAATTAATACCCATAATTCCACTCTGGGTAGTGAGCCGCTAGTCAAAGTAAAATAAAGTTTGCTCCCAAGTGTGACCCAGGAAAACCAATTTTCTTTCCTACAGTGAATTCAGTAGAGTTCCTCTGGTTTATGCTGGGGGAGAGAATCATTGCTTCCCAGGTTGCTTTCTAATTAATAATTATATATAGTGCAGTTGGGCAAGGTTACAGGCTCCCTCCAGTGCCAGTTGGCACAGAAGCACCAAGAACATTCAAAATTTATTAATTCTTTTTTTTTTTCAAAAGATGCAAATTGCTTTTTTTCGGAAAAAAAAAAAAAACAAAAAACAGAGGATTGCGCAGTACTGTTTGTTAAGGCACAATCACGAGTCAGGAACAGAAGCACCTGCTGGCGACGAAGAAATATTGTCATTTCCATTTCCACAGCTTTGTTTGCCCTCTACCTACTGAGGCTGGACACGTTCCCAGCCGTCACCTGAAAGCCCAAACACTGTTCCAGGAAGCTGTAATGCGCTCGGGTGTGTGCAAGGGACTTTTGGCTCCCTTCAATGCCTATATCAGGTCTAGGAATATATGAACGGTGACTAGCATACCAATCACTCGAGGGAATTGAGAACTGCATTTTCCATGGAAATTTAAAATTTGTACGGGAAAAATCAAATCGTTTTTTGGCGTTTGAGCGTTCTGCTTCGACGGGACGCCAAGGGTTTCTGCAGAGCGAACGTTTTGCTCCAAAGGGGGTGGGAGGAAATACAGCGTTAGCTCAGAAACAGGCTCAGGCTTTCACGAGACATTTCCAAGCAGGCTGCTAATAACACTTTTGCCGTATCGGGCATAAATGAAAACTCCACTGGAGCCAATCAAATTAAGCCGGTGTTAAAACGGCCTAAGCGAGAGGAGGAGGCGGTCACGTTAAAACGGAACGAATCCATAAAACCGCGCTTCCTTTTCACCTGTTGCAGAGGGCCTTTCCCCCCCTTCCCAGGGAGCCAGTCTGGTCCCCACCCTATTTCAATTTCATTTTCTGGTTCTCAAGCCCACAAACAACGTTACCCTCACCAGTTTTGAACACTTTCTTTTTTTTTTTCTTGAAAATATTTCCATTCTAAAGAGAAAATTTCCATGTTGGTCTCGAACGTATTTTCTTTCAACTCGTAAGAGCGCAGCCAAACAGAATCTGACTCAGGATCACGTTATCCGATAAAGGATGTGAATTTTCCCAGAACATCTTATTACATCAGCTCTGCATCATCGTACCACAGTTGTTCTGCGTTCATGATGTCACCATCTCCCAAAGTTTATCCTGGTGGACCGCAAACCTTCCTCTCCTCCCAGATTTTTCCCTTTGTTTGTTTTATTCCATTTCTGACAACAATAATCCCCTTTAATTGCTGGTTCTGCCAGTCACACAATGGACCTTGCCTTCTGTTATCTGACCAGTAGAGCTCATAATTAGTGCTTAATTATAGTTTATAGAGCCACTTTGGTCTGATAGGAAAAATCTGCTTTGTTACAGTCAATGAAGTATTTAAAACTATGTCCAGGGTTAGGATAGGTTTATTAAACACTTGGGTAAGCAATAATAAACTAACATTGATTGAGCAACTCGATAGCTTTCTTTTATGTGCTGGTTTAAAAAAAAAAATCCAGATAGAATTAAAAATAACTTGGCATGGTGAAGGAATGTCTCCACTAAGAGCACGCGGCTGCCAGTGGGGTCTCGCGCGTTGGATGTAACTCAATCCTCAGCTCCAGAAAAGAGCACTTTGCAAAATATGTGGCAGCATCATCCCTATTATCTGAAAAGGAGGAGGGAGGCATAATTCACTAAGGTCCTCCAGTCTGTTCAGAGCTAAATAAAGCATGATACTGCTGAGCATGGGTGTGCTTCTCGGGGAAGCTGCCAGGACTAATGGAAAAAGCAAGTCGCTGATTTTCTTTTTAATTTTGCCTTCTCGCTTTCCAAGTCTTGCAGGGGAAATTGGAGATTGTCCTGAAATCATGACAATTTTGCGCTTTTCATACCAAATTCTGGTACACGTGCAAATAAATTTTATCTGCCTGCAGGTGCCCTCATACCTATCAGCGAACTGAGGCAATATTATTCTAGGCTTTGTTCCAGTAGGTCTGCCCGGCCACACAGACTGAAATAGGGAAAAGTGAAATAAAATCACAATTTTTGAGAAACAAGGGAGAGAAAGGATAGTGCAACATCATCTTTAGCTACTTTTCTTCTATTCGTGGCCAGCAGTAGCCTATCTTACCACACCAATCACCCCTCTGTATCAACAAAATGATTTTAAAAAGGAGCTGTTAAACGACACAAAAGCAGGTTCCTCTCACAATTTTTTCAACAAGTCTAATTTTCAAAAGGGGAAGTGTTTTAATAATCTGAATAAGAATTGGGTGTTTTCACTGGAAGACAACCTTGTTTGCTGAACAGGTAACACTTGCCAATATCCAAACCACCAATTATTTCAGTCATATTAACTCTTTTCCACACATAAGCATTTTCCTCCATTCTTTCCTTTTCTCCTGAAAAACAAGATGCACTTTTCTGTTTCAAGAGACCATGAGAATCTCCCCCCTTTAAGGTGACACGGGCTTGGGTGGGGGGAGGAGGTTCTTCCAGCTGTCCTAAGCAAAGAGAGAGCAAAGAAAGGGGAAAAAAAATCTGAGCAAGTCTACTGCTAAAATGAAATCGCTGAAGAAAGCTTTTCCAGTGTGACAGCAACATCCTTCCTTGTGTAGCTCTGGGCAGATGGAAGCCCAGGGAAATGTATAGTCTTAGTGTAGAATCTGTTTATTCCTTTCCTAAGTTTTATACTTGAAATAAATAGCTAAACACACTATTTATTCGTTGTTTGACTTTTTTTTGATACACATGGTTATGGTTATTAAATAGTCCTGGATTAGGACAGAATTGGACATTTCAGACAGTTGCATTTGCTTCGCTGCTATTGAGTTTTCTTCTGTCTCTTCCCAACTGATGAAGTCATATTGTTATCAGCTGTCCATATAACACCGTAACAGGGTATCACCGTGTCTCGGGGAAATGGAATTTGCACAGGATGCCTGTGCTGAGCTCACAGATGAATTTCTATTGTCCATTATCGTTCATATCTAATATGAACCATTCTACACAGCCCGCCTCTAATCCCCATGCTTGTTAAGGAGCTTAAAGAGTAAAATCAGTTGATTTCAGGGCCTTTTGGAGTTCAAGGTCAAAGTGATTATTTCCTTTTTTTTTTTTTTTTTTTTTTTTTAAGGTATGGACTCATCACAGTTTCCAAAGTTCAGTTCTTTCCTGGTTCCCTAATTAGAAGCTGTACCAAGAGCATATCTGGAGGCTTTTATACGAGATCAACCCCTTGCCCTGGGACCAATTATAGAAAAATAGTTTTACGCATTTCACTGTTTGAATACCCAATGATCATACATGCTGTCATGTTCTACAGAGAAGCCATGATAAAACTCATACCAGTAGTAATTTTGGTCTATACCATCAAAGTATAAAATGAACATATGCATACCACACACATAAACCTATCCAGCACCACCTACACACAAATACATGTGCACATATGTATGATGTCATATGTACTGCATGTTTAAAGAAAAAGATATTCCAAAAAGTCAATAGCAGATTTCTCTCTCAGACACCTCTCATGTTCCTAAGGTAAAAATACACATCCAAAAAACAAACAAACAATCAACCTAATATTTCAAGTAAAATCAGCTATTTCCATGCAAAGTATATGTCTTCCATAAGTTTTTTGATTACTTAAAACCCACTCTTCTTTCCACTCTACATTACACAAAATCCAACAGATTCACATGCACTTCTAGTATATGTACATGGTTGTATAAATATGTACTTGAATTATTGTTATAGAATCTGTATAGTACAAACATATTTATACACATCATATGTAGGGATAGATATATATTATGCATATGGAGAAAGGTGCAAAAACATGGGCAGCAAGCATGTGAACACATTATCTGACGTGTGTCCTTATGTGCAAATGTAAAGCTTTCTGCTACCAGTGATTTTCTTTCAAATGTAAGTAGTGTTTGAGCATGTCAAAGAAAGGGTTAAAGATTAGATGGGATTGTTTAGGATTCAGGAGAGCGGTTTACGTTGACCCCTTTTGAGCATTAGTAAAATATATAATGCAGAAATGTCCCTAAAACACCCTCTTTGCTTCCTCTTCTCTTAGTGCTTCCGTCCCAAAGTTGCCACTCTGAGTCCTGACCACCAACCTATTAACCTCTGCAGCGACTCACCAGTATATAAGAGAAAGGCACACTGTGGAGGGACACCTAGTCTTAGAGAGACCAAATGAGCCCTGCCCTGCAGAGCGTGCATCTGAAGAGGAGGAAGCCCTGGGCCCGTCGATGAGCATGCTGCTGGCACTAGCGCTGGAGACCTTCGCGAGGGGCTGCTCTCTCTTCAAACCTATTAAGCATTCAGAGCAGACATGTTTAACTTTTAAGAAAGTGCTAAGTGGGACATCCTAAGTGGCTCCATGCTCTTGAAATGCTGCTGAAAGACTCACGGAGACAGCTCTGTTACTTCCACCAGCCTTGTTCAGTGCTTTGCCAGTGGACAAAACACTTGACTCTGCTCTTTTTTTCCTTTTTTAAAGTCCATAATGAAGACCAAATAGCACTTCTTCTATTAATTAGCATGGCTAGAGAGTCACAGACACCCTTTGATCCTTTGAACTGGTGCTGATACTCAGAGGTTGCCGCACCTAAGCCTCTAAGCCATTTGCCACATCTACCCTCCTCCTACTCTGCTGCGCATGGCTTACAGCAAAGGGCTGATGCCAGGTCACAGAGGTCAGAATCAGCGGTAATCCTGCAGGAGAGCTCACCGAGAGCCTGAGAATATCGAGCCAGAAAACTCTTCAAACTCTCTCTCACGTGTTGGGGTTTTTTTGTTGTTGTTGTTTGTTTTGTTTTGTTTTGTTTTTTTCCTGAAGCAGTTTGTCCCCAGGTTTCAGAGTTATTCCCAGAGCAGGGCATCCAAAAGCAATAGGCTCCAGGGCCATATTATTTTCTTGAGTTATCACCAAAGTAAACTCAACCTTGTGAAAGAGCTTTAGCAGAACACAGCAGGGCAGGTCCTCTGCATTGGTAGTGGTTTTGCAAGACAAAACTGAAAATGTTTCTTTCTTGCAAGAGCTGAGCCCAGTTCCTTCAAGGGAGTGCTGCAGGAATGCTGCCTCCCTCTCCTTAAAATTCCTCCCTGGACCACTTGTACCCACCTGCTTGACCAAGTAAAGGGCAAAATACATCACGTCTGGCCCAGAGCTACCTACGAACAGCCCGGGCCATACCTCTGCACAGCCCGGCCACCTCACTGGGTTTCCCAAGAACTGGGGGAGCTTGAGGAGTGGTCTTTTTCTTCTGCCAGAAAATCCTGAATCTCTCCACCAGCCACCTGCTCTCCAAAATCTTTTAGTAGCATTATACTAAGAAATACCTCTACTTCTGTGCCAAATTCAGCTGAAAATAACCCGCAAGTTCAAAACTTACATGGGAGAGACTGACAGATGGATGGAGAGTGAAGTACATATTACTAAATATTAACAGATTCTTCCCAAATGCCACTTTAGCTTAATTACTCATATCAGCATCTTCTCAAGTAAACAGATAAGTTGCACCATGGGCAAATGATCATGAAACAAGACCCTTGTTAAGCCAGTGAGGGGAAATGGGTAAAGGAGTTCACAACCTTCAATTTGAATTAAACCTTACCAGGTTTTTAAATTCAACCAACCATTAAAAGTAATTCCAGACAGATCCACTCTACCATAGGAGTGACTAGACAGCCCAAAAGAGAGATGGTTTCTAAAGTATCGAGTGGTTAAATTTCCTAATGTTTCATAAATCAGTATCAACACCGCAAATTAATTCTGAAGGTAGGCTTGGCTTCTTGCAGTTTCAGGGACCAATTCCAAAAACATAAAAGTCTTTCTGTCCATGCACATCAGTCAAGTAGCAAGGTCTGGAAGCTGGAAATACACACCCCATTGCATACTGGGGCAGCAGAGGCAGTATAAACTCAATTGAAAAGCAATTAATTGAAATTACAAAGAGGGAATGGCTGTCAAACTATTTTTATTTCATCTTAGAATACGGGGTGCCCATCCTCTCAAGCCCCTTAATGTCGAGGCAGAAGGATTTGTTCTCACCATGCCTGGAGCAAGTGGTGGGAGATGGGAATATAAGCGGCTTTGGGAAGACGGCAATAGGAGGAGAGGTCAACCAGGATGCATGGGCCAAGGCATGAGTCCAGCCAAAAAAACAATGAATATCCATCCAGCTTATTTCTGGAAAGACACATAAGGCTTGTAATATATTGACAAATCCCTAATCAAACTGAAATGCAAGTTGAAATTTGAAAAGTGAACACATGCAAACGCTTGCAAAACAGACCCTACAACACTAATTCCAGCCCTACTAAGCCAACTAGGATACTACTCCTTTGCGCAAAACACAAATAGCTTATTTCTGAGAAATCATCTCCCAGAGCAAAAATGCAGAGTTTTTCCCAGCTCTATTAAGGAAACATGCCAGTTTCAGGCTTCCAACAGGGAAAGGGAATAATAAAAAAAAGAGTTTATAAATTATGAAAAGCGAGTTGACAGTGTGTCCTTATAAATATGAAGATTACCTATGCTACCCTCATGAATCTGAAAAGTCACAGTTTAAAAAAATGATAAAAACTACAGATTCAGCAAACTGAAAAATAATGTCAGGTTTTGCTGACCAGGGAATAGTCTGCAATTTAGTTTTTTTCTTGTTTAACATTTACTGTGCATTTCGCCATCCAGAAGTATTATTATGTCTACAGGAAAAGCCCCATTTTCCACAGAAAAGTCCCACTATAGACAATATGAATATCACAGTGAAAAACAGTCTGATACCTTGGAATATCCTGTGAATCTATTTAAAGTCCCCAAGGAAAATTCTCTTTTTCTAAAAACAAAGATATTTGTTATGTCAGCCAGTATACATTGACACACAGCTATATGTGAGCATGTGTATGAAAAAGTTACATGTATAGTTTCTTGTTTACAGCATTACTATTTCTAATGGCTCGCCAAATTACAGCGTTAGGAAAGTTTACTGATAAATTGATGGATGGATCAGTTTAAGATAGACATAAACAGGCAGACAAATGTGGGCCCTTTCTCTCATCCATTGCCTATACATATAATATATTTTATAATATAAATAATTCTAATCTCATCTGAAGACTCTAGGCACTACTATCACCAGCTGTAAACCTCACTCATAGCAAGGACTCATTTTCTGTTGAGTCAGCCAGAATAAGGCTTCCCATCCAATAAATGTTTTGAAATGTCAAAAAGTCTTCGTCCTAATGTGAAAAAAAGTTTGAAATCAAGAAATTTTTCCCAAATTTGAAGCAGATAAAATGGTCAGTTACCGGCAGTCAGTTTAAAACCTCAGTGTCCATCTTTTTTTTTTTTTTTTCTAAAAGTTGCCAAAATTAAATATGTATGTTTTGATTAGTAGCACAAACATTGAAAAGGGTCATTTAATGCTTTCAAAACTTCTTCCCTTCCAATTTTTAGGGGTTGAGAATTAAATTGAAGCTGACCAGCTTTCACAAAACGTTTTGATTTGCAATCAACTGACTTTTCTTGGGGAAAAAAAAAGAAGGGGAGTCAGAGTTCACTGAAAACTTCCCTGTTATATCCAAAGTACAGCTTTGGTTTTCTTGGGAATTATCTTTTGAAACGCACCAAGTTTTCTCCATTAGTGCTGTATAAATATCATCTCCAGTGTAGTGCCTGGAGGGAGTTTAGTAGTATGACTTAATCAGAATAACTAACATGTATTCAGAAGTTTGGTTTGTAAAGTAGCAAAGAATCCTGAATAGATTCAGCCAGCCCGTCTTTGATTAAACAGCTGCATACCTTACATGCAAGGCAAGTCCTGCTCACCATAAAATTAATCTTTTCAATCTGAAAAGCTGCCCACCAGACCTAGTATTCATCTTCAAAATCCCCATGAATTTTGGAAGCATGGAGATAAAGAAATATAAGAAAAAATTGAGTAGTCATTCTTAATTATTGAGCAAGGTTAAGATTTACCTTTTCAATCTGAGAGATGAAAAATTTTCTTTTAAAATGATTTTCTGCTAGCAAAAATCACTTTTCTTTAAATAGACCTTTCTACAGAAAAAAAAATTCCCCAAAATTTGATTTTCTGTCAAGGAAGCTGAAATGATAATTCCTACATGTCAACCTGGAAAGTTTTTGTCCAGTTTAGATTAAAGCTCATGAATTAACCCCACGGTACAGATCTGGAACTGTAACTGCCTTACATGGATAAACAAGGTTAAACGCAGAGCGGAGAGCATGACACAATGGTCTGCTACGGAAATCAACACTGAAAGAGTTCATTTTCTCCTCCCAGCACTTGACGGAAGCTTGTAAGATACCTAGAGGATACCTCTACCTACCGCAGAAGAACGGGCAAGAGGCACAGATTTCAACTTTGTGGCCCAAACTCTACCTAGGTGTGAGCACTAATACCTTGTCCTCGGTGCCTGGTAGATCCTCCAAAAGGCCCAGGGTTTAAGAGCCATTTCCCTCAGCATCAGTACACTGCAGGATGTTTCAGCTGAGCAAATGCCTTAAGCTTTCCATTTTTTTTTTTTCTGTCTTTCTTTCTTTCTCAGAATTAGGCCCTGAGGCCTAATTCACTCTGTCACGTGCAGTTTCACATGCAGCGATCAACTCAGGCCTGGGTAATTCAAGCCTTAGTCACAGCCCGGCTCAGCCTGAGGAACTGGGGAACGGCATCAAGACCTTCCGAATCACAGCGGTTACGAGCATCTGGGCTCTACACCTTTGCAGGTCTATGTTTTGTGGAATTCAAAAACACGAATTAAACTTATCTACAGATAAAAGGGGTCAAAAACGCAACTTTGTCTGCACTGCTGCTAAACTGTGACGGGGCTCCGGAGATGCCCTTTGCGACCAGCTGTGCTGGCTGCAGCCCTGGCCAAAGGAGCAAGTCCATCGTTGGCACATGGAGCCTGGTAACCTGCACCTGAATTAGTTATATTTCCCCTCCAATGAGTACTTCGACTTTTCAGATCCCGCTCTTAAGAATAAAGCGTACATATTGTTCCCGTCCTGGAGCAGCTTGGCGTCAGGGCTCTCCCCAGGCCACCCGCGCTTACAGCCTGCGTGCCCCCAGCTCCAAGAGCGGCTCCACTAGCCGAGTCCAGGACAGCTGATGCCACGGCACGACAGCAGCTCCCTGCCGAACGGGCCGGGCGGACAGCGAGCGCGGGATTTGGGCCACGCTCGGAGTCCAACGGCTCCGGGCTGTACCCCAGGCTCCGCTTGCACCGCCTGAATCCAGAACAAATCCCAGGGGCTCAGCGACCAGCTTTGAAGAGCAACTCGATCGTCAGCGTGGCTCTCGCTGCGTTCGTTACGTGTCCTGGAAGGTGGCGCGTTTAACGCGGCGCGACCGCTCGCCGCCGCGGCTGCCCCCATCGGGTGCCGTGGGCTGCCCGGGGCCGGGTGACAGGGGGATTTAGGGGACACCCCTGCCCTGCCACCAAAGCTGCCCCAGCCCCTGTTGCTTCATCTCTCGCACTTCAAACGGGCTTTGGCCACGGGCAGAGGGAGGGGAGGAGGAAGTCAGGCTCTGAAAATTGATTTCTTTCCAGGTAATACTTCTTGCTCGACAATCTGTTCCTTTCAGAAGGACGCAGATTAGGGAAGTATTTGGTCAAGGGGCAGTAGAGGGCACTCGAGGCCAGATCAGGTTAAGTTTTGGTCACTTTATCTCTTCTTGTTGACGTAAAGCCTCGAGGCCACGGCCTGGGGTTTTCCTGCAGAAATGTGTTTACAAGCAGGTCAAGGACTTGCAGACAGATAACCATTAGCAAAACAACTTTTCTATTGACAAAAGAGCACAGAATAGCGCGCTGGAAGATGAATTTTCCCGTTTTGTTAACAAAAAAAAGAAAAGGTAAATCAAAGGGCTGCACCTCAGCCGATTCTCACGACTGGGTTTCATAGCTAGAGTTTACGATCGTGACTTGCTCTCCGTCCACTTGCAAAACACCGCCGTGGACTAGCAACAAACTGTGGCATTCAGTAATAAACCGAGCTGGAAGTGATCACTGGTCAGCAAGGGTTTGAGGCTCCTTAACACATTTGTTAACTGCCAGTCTGCTTTCAAACTGGAAACGTCCGTGGATCTCCAGGCTGGGAAGCTCACCAGGCAGCAGCTTTCCGGACAAAGCTCCCCACGCCCAGCAGCTCTGCCTCATCTCCCCAGCTCGGAGCAGCTTCATCAAAAGGTTTTGTGCAAATTCAGGAACCGTTTGAGCAAATCCCAGGCAATTTATGGGCTTTGTGCACAAAGCACGTGAGAACTGCAGCTGCAGTTCAAGGAAACCCGAAGAGAGCAGACAGAGTTTTGCCCCGGCACTCGCTATCCAAAACCCCCAAACTCCATGCATAAATTCGAGAGGTGCAAATATTTCCATAAGGCCTGAGAAGCGTAACCGCTCAAAACTTCTATAGCTCTTTCTCCAACCAACGGCACTGTTCTTTATGTGTGCCAAAAGATAGGATTTTAAACAGTCATGAATATAAAAACACAAAAACATTAACAAATAATAGTCAAAAAAAAAAAAAAAAAACAAAAGAAAAGAGGGTCACTTAAGAACCATGGGTATTTTTTACCTGTCAGTCAGGGTTAGAAAATAATCAGTGGGGGAAGTGGGTTCTCGGAAAGCCTTGTACAATCTTACCGGAGGAATTTGTGGTCTATTCTGTATACAGTTTGTGGTAGCTGAGTCATGACCCAAGTCTAAGACCTGCTGGATTTTAAAAGACAAAGGCTGTTTCTTTGGCAGAGGTCTCATATTAGTCAGAAACCAAATGTACGTGCACATGAGAGAGCCGGGACATCCAATGCCCAAACAAGCAAGCAAGCAAAATAAAATGATCTAAGCCAACTGGAATCAGCAGAAAAGGGTCCATTTAATTCATCCGGTTGTCCAGGAGTGTTAAAATTCAGCCCATCATGCAATCAACTTACACACGTGAGTTGGATGGAAAGGCTGGCGCGTGCCTCTGGGTGCACGGCCCCATGCCCGATTTCACATATGACGTGGGAAAAGTGAAATTATTCTCAAGGACATCCAGGAAACTGAGGGGAAGTCCAGATGGAATAAATCTGAGCTGTCTCATTAAAATAGTGGGTCTCTGTTTGTTTTCTTTTTCGTTCTCTCTTTATTCTTCCCTCCCCGTCTCACATACACACACACAACTGGTTTTTGCGTCGGCAGCGGGTCAGAGGGTTCTTGCAAGCGTCTCCCCACGGAGGCTGGACAATGTGGCATGTGCAGGCTCAGCCACCAAATACCGTTCAAAACCCTGGCCTTCACCCCGGCCCTGCCTTTAGAGAGACAGCCGCTGCGAATGAAACTATTTCTTTTTCCAAGGAAGCGCTGCCTTGTCTTGATTAATCAAGAGCCTAAGTGCTGCTCGACTGCATGTGGTACAACTCCTGCTTCTCCAACACTCTTCTAGCCCCATTAATACTATTAGAAACTCACCTTTTTCTATCACCTTTATTTAAATCACATTCCTCTATGAAGCATTGCTATTAAAAATGCCTGTAAACTCTTCCTATTAAAATGACATTTTAAAAGGCTTGATTTGAACATGGCTATGTCACTTAAAGTAGAAAAGTTTCTGTGAGTTCCCTTCCAAGCTGTTAAAGATTAGCTTGATGTAGATAAGACTATTCCCCAAACTCATTATCTGTCTTCAAAATGCACCTTAAGGACTGCTTAATAAAGTCAAGGTTATGTGAAGAGTATTTCAGTGAAAACCAGTGAATTACTATTAATAAATCTGCATTACAGATTGGTTATTTTGTCTGTGTCTTTCATCTGAGCAATAGATGATCCTTCTGTTCTTTTTTTAAGCAATAAGCATGTGTTGCTGTCTTGTACAGGTCACCAAAGAATCAGAAGCAGCAGCAGTCAGAGCATTTCAGCATGTTTACAATTAATGTGATCTATGCAGCATAAAATATTTTGCAGGAAACAGTCACATATCTCTGGCCAGTGCAAATTAAGTTATGATGGTTCCTGATTGGACCAAGCTTACATTTAAAATCATCAGGCTAGTCTTTGTTTAATTGCATTGCTATTTCTCCTGAAATTATATTTTCTAATTATTTCAATGCTTTGGGTACAAAATGTTAATCTCACGAGCTCCAGTAGCTCATACTATGAGCAATGAGCTTGTAGATAGCAGCAAGCCCATCAAGAAATGAAGCACTACAACTTTTTGAAATAGAGAAACTATTAGCCTTGGCAGAATTTATTCTTAAGACTTTTGCAACTGTTGGCCATGGCATGGCAGAGCTGGTATTTTAAGGGTTGGGGCAGTGTTGAACCTTTGGCTAGGGGCTGTCACAGATTTCACCCTTATCTGCTCCCATCAGATCCTATCCTTAGTCTTTAGATTGGGAAGCTAGTTCCCAAGTGTCTAATGACGGCAACTTACCTATAAATGGTCTCATCAATTCACTTGCTCCTGCCCCAGCTCACATTAGCAACTCCCTCCCTACTCTGCTTCATGAAGAGGATCAAGTTCTGCTCCACGACCCACGCACATGTCTCCCTATTGATCTGACGGGGAATGATATGTGACTACAGGGGACAGGGTATTTCTTAAAGAGCACTGCAATGTCAGTGGAGTAAAACAAAAAAAATCACAGTCAAGTTTGCTCAAAATTTGGACTGGAAATCTCAGATGAATTCAATCTTCCGGATTTCTCAGTACCTCCAAGATTTTTCTTTTTACTGTTTCTACTTTCAGCTGAAAGCAGTCAACACAGAAGCTAACAGCAGCATATGTATCACAAGGAATCATGCAGATTTTTGGACTGACTTGCAGGAAATTGTTGAAGTAAGACTCACTGTACATGGAACAGCTCAAAAGTATAATTGGTTACCTGTCATCCACCCAGTCCAGAGGGATTTGCATAACACAGATGTTTCCACATTGGTCATGATCTACATCACACAGTAAAGATTAGCCTTATTCAAGGCCTGCAAAAGATAGTCATTAGCTGCTCCTGACCATTATCTTTAAGTATTCCACAAGCTTCATGACTGTTAGCTCTGCAGCATGCATTTCTGAGATGGGACTGTATTTTTGTCATGTATTTACCTCAGGTATTTGGCCCACAAAAAAATGTGGTAGGTCCACAGGGATTTCTGCACACAACTGCAGCCCTACTCAAGCCCACGCTCTGTGCTGGCCAGATGGAAAGCAGCTCTTGTCCAAGAGACATATACTTTACTAACATGATACTGAACCTGAGCATCTCAGTAGGGTATTTTGCCTTGAGTAGAGTAAATCTGAACGTATCTACACTGCTAAGAGACAAGCCCCCTATGGTTTATAAGGGCAAGGATAAATAATAACAACAGCCAACAGTTACTCTGCAAAAATTTGGATCTCCTTACAAACCATAACACAAATTGCAATGCTGCATTTAGATTCTTTGATATAGGGGATTTACACAAAAGTTACAGGATATCTGGTAATAAGGAGAAAGGTCCTTGTGAGTCTCCTCATTCTACTTTCTAGATGAAGTCTGATTCATTCTTCATTTCATCTTCAGGATTTTTTTTTTCCATGAAACCAAAAAGACAGCACAGAAGCAAAATCATCTATAACTTTTCACTGTCGCCCACTTGCACTAATCACTGAAATTCAGAAGCACTCTAGAGTGAAGGGAACGCAATACCAGAACAGGCTTACAGTTCAACCCCCCCCCCCCCCTCCCCTGCAGGGCTGGTGGATCCAAGGAGAACGTCATTTTGTTGCCCAAATACGGCCTCACAAAAGACTCAGAAGAGAAGGCGTTGGAAGAAGATGTAAATCTCCCCCCAAAAGAGGAGCAGTGGGAGCTTGTGGGAAAGTTGGGAGGTGGCATCATTGCTATCTAGGTGGCTGGGCCACCCTAAACTGTCCTGGAGACTTTCTGTACTTTATCCATAGATAGTAAAAAGATGACAGCAGGTGAGTGGTACCATAGGACCTACACCTTTTATTCTGCCCTTCATATCTTCCTGGTTTATCTAAAAATTCAAGCTACATTGAGTGAGTTAGGAGGCTGATTGAGAAGTACATTATATACCAGTTACCTGTGAGATGTGCACTTTAGAACTGAAGGTTTAGGAGCAGAGGAAAGGCATATAATAAAGAGTAGTGTACTTTGAAAGGTCTAGGCAATGCTGCAAGAAATGGCATTAACTCATAGTTGTCAAGGCTCAGAAGCTTTATTACCAAGGAATTTCACTTTTGCCTCTTATTTTTAACACAGTGACCAGTTCTGGGACTGAGAGGATTTGCTGATCTAATACAGATAGTGATTTCATAGGTTTGTTCAGATTTATATAGACAGCACCATGGGATCAGGAATTACATTTAAAAATGTAATAAAATGTTCTTCTGCACTTTTACTAACAAATACTGTACTTAAAAAGTAAACATCAAATAATCTCAGATATCTTTCAAGAAAATGTTGACATAGCTCCAAAAGCTCATACAGATGACTGAATAGTTTTCCGAGTAAACTTAATAAACTCATATTCTTATTCTTTCAGCATAGCATGAAGTATCACATCACAGAGAACAGAGACAACTAAGCCATATAATTTAGCAGAAATCTATTTTAAACATATATTTCAACATAGGAAGATAGACTATAGATATTTATATAGTTATGTTTTTACACTATTTACATTCTTAGTGTTCTTTTTTTAAAAAAAAAAATAATGCTAACAGCTAAGTTTGACCGGTGTAAATAGATCAAACTTGCACCATTAAAAATTTGTTCATGATCCTGAAGCGAAACCTCAGTCTTCTTGATATCAGGGGCAATGTTACAATGATTTCAAGGGGCAGGGTTTGACCACCCAATGTGTTCAGAAGGATTTTGCTTAAGTTCGGGAGTTTTAGTACAATTGCTCCTCTAAGTAGTCAAAATAATTCACCTATATTATCTGTCTTTATTAAAAAGTCATTTCCCCTGGTGAGTTCTATTCAAGAGAATCTTTTATTCAGATGAGCCCTTATAGTCACAACAAAGTGTACAGGAATAGGTAATAATATTGTTATTTCTGTGAATATGGATAGACATCAGCTAGTAATTTTATATGAACAATCCACCAGAGTAGAGTCAAAAATCCATAGTCTACACGAGCAGGTAACCCATAACAATATGCCAGGGATCTAATGAATAGTCTGAAGCAAGACAGATCCCTAGGCGGCAACAAATTTGGATTCTTAATATATTTTGTTCAACAGCATAAAATGAC
This sequence comes from Rhea pennata, assembly GCF_028389875.1. Lineage (NCBI taxonomy): Eukaryota > Metazoa > Chordata > Aves > Rheiformes > Rheidae > Rhea > Rhea pennata. The sequence goes on along the minus strand of NC_084672.1, from coordinate 6,081,098 downwards.
CTCTTTTTTTAAAAAAAAGAACACACTATGAGATTACTGAAGATCAAGCAAAAAAAGTTGTGTTATTCAAACCTTAGAGTCCATGGCTGTGTCAAAGCTGGTGAGATGGCTGATAGATATCTAAAAATCACTTAAAGAATAAGATCTCAGAAAGTGAATTCTCCATTCCTTTGGGAGTAGATCCCAGATTAGAACCTGCCCAAACCATTAATGCTGTCCAAATCATTTCCAGTCAAAAAAAATAATAAAAAAAAAATACTGGCTCTACAATCATTACTCCCCCAAAGGCCTGTAAGTAGGTAACACCTCTTAGTGATAATGGCGTGGGTAGTGTCAGAATCAGAAATGAATTCTGAAGGAAAGCACTTTGTATCTGAGAATATCTACAACCCTTTGAAAATTTTTACAATAATGCCAGCCAAGGCCCCCACTTCTAAGTCAAGGGCAGCAGAAGAAGCAGGTTTCCATTATCAGATTGAATCCCCTTCCTAGGGCTGGATGAGCATTTACACCTCCAAGGCCCTTTAAATTTCAGGCATGGTAGACACAGAAGGCTCTTGATCCTTCTGCTCCAATTTTGTGGCACAATCCATAAGATTTTAGGGCCCTCATAATAAATATCTTAATTTGGTTACAGACTTGGGATAAGGCAGCATATCTTTTGTGGACTTTGAATATCTATAGAGGGACTGAAACGTCATGATTAAAGCAGTTTTGTCATGTCCTATGTTCTTATGCAATGGTTTTCAAAAAGAGGAAAACACATCATCTCCCATAGTCTGCTTCAGATAATGAAGAAGCCCTAAGGTAGCCTCAAAAGGCACTGTCCTTCACTGAAGCAGCACAAAACTGTTCACTTCGAGGCTACAGCTGAAGCGCTCCAAAAGGTTGAGTGAAATAAAACTTATTTTTCACTCTCCATCTATTTTCAGATGTTCTGTACCATCCTCAGCGTAGCACCAAAGCCCTGCACAGGGAAATTAGATCTGCAGAATGAACAGTGTGCCAGGCTTCATGGGGTATACTGCTCTTTGATCTTCCCAGTTTCTATCCACAGATGAACACAGCAAGCTAAGCACAGCAACTGGCAGTAACAGGCACCAACAGACTTTACAGAACATACAAAAATTACACGAGTAGGTGGTTTATAGCCCAGTGGGTAAAAACGAAGTGGATACTTTCTTTTGCACATCAATCCTCCAGCAAGTTTAGACTAAGGGACCAGACAGCTAACTGACAGACTCTCCAGTTTTACTAAATGGATCTAATATATAAAATTATATATATATATAATATATCAAATCTTTCAATAGGTCCTGTAGCAAAGAGGAACTATATTTTCATCTTGTCCTTAGGAAGGACCTCTGTAAACAAAGTTTCTGGGAACACTTGTTGATTACAGCAGTTTCTGAGTTAAGACTAAAGAACCCAGCTTAGGTGTTGTTATCTGAGATGTTCACTACATTTAGATTTCAGTACATGAGGAAATCCAAAGGAAAATAAAACAAACACTGACTGCTCTGTAGAAGCATAGTAATACTTTCCATCGAGGCTGTTGCCAAAAGGAGAGGCCATAAACCATAGAACTAGTTTTACTTCTGGGCAGTAGTTTACATACCTGTCGTCTACCCCAATCACCGCTACGAGAAGCGGCGGGTGCATACCGTAAGCCAGCCTTCCACAGTTTTATTCTGCTTCTCAGACCTCAGCATTACTTAGCCCAGAGGCCTGAGCTAAGTAATGTTCCTAGAAATTGTTCCCTAGAGACCATTCGGTTAGTTAGCACGAGGTGTACCCTATCACACACGTCGCTTTCCCAAACACATCCGCCTCTTTCGGGGAAACGGGAGTCGGGGTGCGAGTTCACTACGTACGCGCCACTTCTGTGTCATAATTGTGATAAATTGCCCTGACTTCTCATGCTGTTCCAACAGTGGAAGCAGCTCTCTAACCCCTCCGTCAGCAAGTGATTTGATCACATTTGTTTGGTGTTGCTTTGACAACCAACGCACACTGGTTATAATACCATAGTGAGAAGATGGATTCCCAGACATGGTCTAGCAAAATTCATTTTCAATAAAAATAAAAATATCAGTCATTATAGACAATTCACAAGTGTATTGTATCAGGCATATCTCTAAAGCTGACACAGTTACAAATGCATATATTTATACAAAGTAAATGTATAGTATAAATATATATTTTTAAAAAATGGAGAGAAAGGAAGAAAGAAAAAGACGCAATAAATCAAACAACATCTAAGGATTTTTAGCCGTAAGCTATTTCTTAAATTGAGAAGGAAAACATGCATTAATCAGAACATTAGCTCTAGACATTGCAACAACATCAGGAACATTGCTACTGTACAGAAAGGCATGAATCATTGTAGGCCTACAAAACATTTATATAACATTAACGTCATCATTGGCTTTGATCAATAACATAACACATGAAAGATAACAGCTTTATAACTTTCTCCCCCAGTGTGAACTCTGGATGTGTAAAAATCTATAGAAATAACAAAAATAATAATAAATAATTTTTACTTTTTTCCCCCAGCACCTTGCCCTAAGGCATCTCAAAGCAGATTAGAGACAGTAGCTTATGTTTCCAGAGCCATTTAATTCCAGTACTGTTTCATATTGACTCTGTAATCAAAGTAGCCAAAAAACTGGCACTGCCTAGACCAGGTGACAATGCATTGGATAATTTCTGCTCTGCATATTCGTTGTGTGTTCCTGGTCATGATGAGGGGAAGTCTGGAGGAAAAGACTAAGCCAAAGCAAAGACTTTGGTCAGTGGAGCAATCCCAAAGCGGACCTTTACAATAGGTTTAATCTGGAACAAGTCCTGGGACTTCTCAGAACCTGAGCATTCTGGAGTATGAGAAAAGGTGGCTCAGTACCACTTTTTTCCTCACTCTAAGCTGCCTCAAGAGTAAATCACTCTTTTTGAGTGATTTGCTAGAAAATTTGAAAATTTGCTAGATGGGAAAAATGACACATGCAGAAGTAAAGCATGCCTATGAGTACAATGAATTCAGTAAAAAATTCTATATATAATCTAAGGAATCCCTTTCCTGATGACTAGAAGTGTTGTGTTCTTACTGCATTTCCCATGAGTTAGATTATGTGCATTTCCCCACTTTATCCCCTTCCCTCAAAAAGGACTTTATTCTCTTCCATGAAAGATAAAGATGTTCAATTTACCTGGTTTAGTGCTGCTTCCCTGGGCTGCTAGTCTTCTCAGAAGACAATTCTATGATCATTTAGGTTTTTTTCAACCACTGACTTCAAGTGCTTTTTCTGAATAAAAAGAGAACCAGAGGAGTCAAAGATGTGAATACCATGCAGAATGGTGAGCTATGTAGTGTCCTCCTCACCATCCTCCCCTTTTCTTTCCAAGTTAATTAATAACTCTGGATGTTGTAACCAATCTAACATGGACCTGAAAAAAGCACTTGGCTTATATCCCTTAATTGGGGTCTTCAGCATCGTGGAAATGACTGTAAATTATCAAAAAGTCTGTTAAGTGAGGAACAGGACTCTCCAGCTGAAAGTTTCTCATGGCCTTGCTACCTGCCAGTACATAAGAGCGAGTGCTTTGGAGAGGTGGGAGTTATACTTTAAAACTCTATATACATTTATATCAACCTAGCCTTAAAGGGACATTTCATCTTTTCCTCCCAGGGGGGAAAGGAAAAAAAAAATGCAGTTCTTGGTTTCAGATTCATTTAATTGCTTTTTGTTCTAGTTATTGGTGAGATTTCTTATGGCATTGGTTGCTTGAGGTTGCTTTAATTTGTTCCTTCTAGAAGGAGCAATGTAATATATTCACTACTAAGACATATTTTGAGAGCTAGCTGGAAAAAATGTGCTAGTAGCAGATATAAAAAGGTAAGTTTTCCTTTTTTTCCTCCTGTCCTCTCTCAGAAACAGAGTGCATGGTTAAAAACTAAACAGAAGCCTGCAATTTGTTGTAACACCCTTTCTTCACATCTAATCTATAGCACCGGTCATCTGATCTTGATTCACATATTATTGCGCCCTAGTATAATGTGGACTGCAATCTAGCGTAGGGATAAAGAGCACATAAAACCTTCAGAAACATTTGTCAAGATTTTCCCATATACTTACAGATGTTAAAACCGGAGGCACAAAAGTAGGGTATTGTAGCATGTATGCTAATGGATACCAAGTGCTAACATGACTCCTAATGTGAATGCCTATAAAATATAACTGAAAACTGGTATTTCTATAAACACTTTCCTATGACACTCCCCACCCCCCCCATAAGCTCTCCCTAAGGCCTTTACTTTTCAATGTTATCTTCATCCCAAAATTTTCAGATTCTGAATCACTAAAGCAATCTTTTAACAATGATTGTAGCAAATATATCAAAAAAAAACTGCGTAACAGCTTTGACAAATACTTTTCTTTTTTTCGAAAGTGCTCCCTTTAGTTATTCAACACTCATCATTATGTGTCTGGACATGCTAATCACCTAGTTGTTTCTTTTGTTTTTTCCTGTTCCCTGACTGAAAATTTGTAAGTTATTGCAAAGAAGATGAATGTGCAATTATAGGTGTTTAAGTATTTCTCAGACTAAAAGTTACTCTTGACAAAAATTGTATATATTCAGTGATTCACAACCATATGCATAAGTATGCACTGTCTGAATATTCATAATAATTAATGATGTGATCTAGTCATATACCAAATAAAAGTTGGCACTTTTATTCACAAAGATAGCTGGAAATTTATTTTTGTTATTACTCAGCCACACTTTCAGAATTATTCCTCAATAGAAGAGTGAAAGTCCTTAGAAAACAGATCCATATACCTTATCATATTTAATAGATCTCCATATCTTAATGGTAATAGAAACATTAAATAAGGCAAAACAAACAAAAGGTATAAGACTTTCCCAGCAGCATTATTGGGTCAATTCCCCAAGTGTGTAAATTGGTGTAAATCAAGTTAAGTCAACAGAACAAAACCAGCTCAGCCCTCAGAGCCCTTCTTGGAGAGAGAGAGAGAGAGAGAGAGAGAGAGAAAAAAAAAAAAAAAAAAAAAACCTACTTACAGTCCGCTTATAACCACCAAACAAAACATACAGCTTCCACACTGCCTATTACTGAAGTACCACTGCTGAAAAGCAATGGATAGAACAAGTTCTGTTAGCAAGGGTCTACATTCATCAATGCCTTTTTTTTTTTTTTTTTTTTAATTCTGACAAGTAAAATTTTTTTTACAACAGAAGATATTTGCACACTGCTAAATGGTGAAAATCTCACAACATTACTGTACTTGCACTTTTTTCTTCTTTTGGAGAGAGCAAGAGAGAAAGCAAAGTCAAGAGTGGAAAAGTGGATTGCTTTTTTTTTTTTTTTAATAATTCTCAACTACATATTTAATAGCTTTAATAGCTCTCAACTACATATTATTGTATTTATTAGGAAAAAAGAAAAAAATTACACAACCCAACAAAGCAGACTCCACTAAGGCTTTCAGTATGTGAGTTTATTAAAACATAATATAGTAATTTGGTTACTAGTCATCACAGTGGTCTGAAAAAATTCATGTAATTCTTCAGACAGTAGGTAAGTCAGTGGGCCTTAACTATTTTCTCTGCATGTGATAATGCTCACGGTTGATCCAAACCCAGTGAACTCAACATAAATCCAGAGTCTTTAACAGTTTTTGACAGAGACCTAGACATCACTTTCTCCCTACTGCTCCTTCTGCCCTCCCCGATGAGGAGAAATTTAAGTTTACTGTTTACAAGCCCAACAGACCATGCAATATCAGCCCATTTCCATTACTCGAGGAATCTGAACGAGGTCTGTCTGTCTGAACTCCAGAGGGCCTTGCGGTGGCATCTGCTCTCACACTCTGCGTGGCAAAGATCCAGCTTTAGACAGACCTTGATTTTCAAATGACAAAAACTCCCCCTTAAAAAACAACAACAACAAAAAAAAAGGGGGGGGGGGGGAAGTTCAGGTAGAATAGGATGCTTTCCCTTGAATAAATTATTCACTGAACTTAAATATTACTGAATTTTAAAACTTCCTTTGTCTTCCTGAACCTGCCGTAGTCAGTCTAGTTATTTTAGGGAGAATTAAAGCTTTATTTATAAGACAAAGGTTGTATTTACAGGAGGAGTAGCTTTGAGATACACACACACACACACACACACTTGCACACACACTCTCTCTCTCTGGCATCATTTGATAGCTATGAACTGTGGATAAAGAATAAATATGGCTTTTCAGTGCCCTAGGACTCTCACCTGACTTATTTATGTCTGACCTGGTAGAACACCACTGACCTTGGAAAGTTTAATTGAGGCTGGGATTATACGGCTCTGCTTGAGGCCACCGGAATGTAGGGGGTGAGACACACACTTCCTCGCTCGCGCAGCGACGCTCGCGTGCCTGCGCGGGGGCGAGCGTGCACGTGCGTTTGTGCGTCCTAAATTGAGCCGAGCAGCGGTGAAATGCCTTGTTGTAAGCCTACAGCGCGCGGTATCATCCGGGAAGGGATTACTGTTGTCAGGCAGACAGCACGGACGCGTTGCTGCCAGGGTTTTTTTTCCCCAGCACGTTTTCTCCGAGATCTGATTTTTACCGTCAACTCTTAACTTTTTATGAGCCCGATTTTGCCTAAGAACTGAAAGTTTATGGAGTAAAGGGGGGAAAGAATTACATGGGCGCTGCTTATTTAGGCCCACTCATACATACAGTTTAACATCCTTTAATTAAATTTAATTAAAGCATATGATGAATGCTGAGTATTTCTGTGCTTTGCCATTTTCAGAAGTTAGACATTTAAAATTCCTCCATTTCAGCTAAAAGAAAAAAAAAAAAGAAAGGCTCATAAGACTGAAAGGTGGAATAAAATGAAATGGCCTAGATATCTGCTAGCCAAAGAGTACTATCTTTCCTACTGGAGACTGTCCCTGGATGGATATAAACAGCTCTGATCTGGGTTTCTTCAAGGCAGAGCCAACAAATACAGCATATTATGCGTGTAGTCCTTTTACGGCACAGACTATTGTCCACTGGAGACTGAGCATACGCTGCTAAGCAAAGCTCACCTAAGGCCACAGGCAAGCTTCTGGCCCAAAGGGGATTCTCCCCCCATCCTTTATCAGCCCATAACATATATTTTCATCGCCACTCAAAGTTCATCAGCAAAAAGCCCTGATGCAGCCCAGCTTGAGCCATGCATGTAGATGTTAGCGTAGAACTGCTGCAGAGGTTAAGATATTCCAACACAGAAACCGCTTATAGAAATTTCCACACAAATAGAACTCCACGATGCTTTCAAGGCCAAAATTATCCATTTTTTTGCCTTATTTCTAATGTACTGCCTGGACTGAAACTGTCACCATTTGTAGGTATCATAGGAAACAAAATGAGAAGAGGGTTGCTCTTAAGAGCAGGCTCAATTCCCCTATCTCTCTCCAACAGGCTGTGCCATGAATCAGGATCTAATTTACTGTTTTCATAGTCCTACACAGCGATGTAAGGCTTACCCAAGTCCCTAGCAAGGTGACATCAGGTCTAGAAACTATTAAATACTAGACAAGCTGCCAATTCAAAAGGTACTGTTTGCAGTTCACGGGCCAATCTTCGGTTTCTATACTACTAAATTGACTTTGCTCCACCAAAATTACCAGCTGGAATAACAGTGTGTGCACAAGGAAGTACCTAAAGTGGGCAAAGAAAGCGCAAAAGTAAAGATGTCTGCAGCTGCCCCTACCACAGGTGACATCCCACAGACAGATATTTCCAAAATGCAATTTGATTAACAGAAGATATTCTGGGACAAGAGGGAATTTCTGCCTTTTTTCCTCTCTGTTTTAGCAGTCACTCTCTTCCTAGCTGAGGAAGCAGGCAGTTTAAGTGGCAGAACATTTAAATAGCCAGAACTTTTAACACCAGTCCATGTAGCTGAAACATTTCAAGAGCTATGCTATGCTCCATGGACCAATTCAAAATGCTGTGCTATTAACACTAGCTGACAGTCTGGCTCTGAACATCTGGGAAGTTGAGTACTCATCCAAATATTGCTACTATTGATCACTTTAACATATATTCTATTTTTAAGTCAATGTCCATCCAATCCAGTCTTTATTATGCTCTTGGACCTACCAGTAAAAATTTCAGGATGCACTCATTCCTGCTTGAACTCCTGCTAGAGTCTCTAAGCAGGCCAGTGAGACTATTCCACAAGAGCATAATTAAGTTTATAAATAAATATATATACACACACACGTGTGTACACATATACAAAAGGATCTTATTCATTAATCTGGACCCATTACATTTTCACTATGAGCTGACCTTCTAAATGGGAATGGAAAAACACCACTAACAGGCACACAGAACCTCTAAAGAACTAGTGAGACAATAAAAAAAGTGCTTGGGAAAAAAAAAAGAATAATTTTTCTGTGATCCTTATTTATTATGTTTTTAATAGAAACTCAGTGGAAGTCTTATCTTTGTATTTGACCAAATTCCCTTATCTTCTCATTGCTTGTGTTCTGCTCTGCCAGCATCCAACAAATTGATATACTTATCTTCAATTTTATAATAAAGTTTTCCACAGGCTTAAAAAAAAGGGGGGGGGGAAGAAAAAATTGCATCCAAGTTACTAAATATATTAAGAGTGTCCAACTGTCAGGGAATCCAGCAGCTAACCTTGTTCGTACCATAGGAACTTTAATGGTTAATAGACATCTGATTCACAGACTCATCACTCAGTTTTTCTTCTCTCTACACTTTTAGTTATTCCTATTTATAGGATGAAATTAAGATTACTGCTATGATTTCAGGTACCGCCCAGTGAAAATTTTCAAAAAAGGTTGGTGATCATTATTCTTCTGTAATTGCAGCTAATAACCAAAGGTGAAAAGATAATTAAAACCAACAACTCTGAGGCAAGGAATATAAAACAAGGGCTAATGAGCAAGTTATCATTCAACTGTCCATTTCTTCTTTGTTACTCTATTTCCTACTCTGTCAAGTCATTTTTCTCCCCTCCCCTTCTTCCCAAGGTCTCATGATTGCTGTATCTTTGCCCCATCTCCTCAACTTTCATTCTCTCCTTAGCTCTGAGGGAGGGGGAAAAAAAAAAAAAAAAAAAGAGACCAGAAAAATCTTTATAAATAGCTATCTGTTCTCCATACTCATTCTGCTTGGTCATTTCTGCTTCCATCTCTTGTTAAGCCTGCTTTACCTTCATCTGTTATGATTATCCTAGTTTTCTCCAGCCTCAGTTTTACTCCTTCCCCAGAGGTCCCATTTGAGGTAGACTCTTTCCTCTCTGCAGAAGCCAGTGTCTGACTTGCAAAGGAAACAAGCCTCCTTCAGTCACCTGGTTTTTGGTCTAATTTATAAAAGCAGCACATTTTTTGCTCAGAATCAGTTGAGGATAAAGAAAGAACAACTTTGACATCTTTTGTTAAAATTAAGCAAAAACAACGGAGCAGAAATCAAAGCTAGAGGACCTAACAGGAGGAAGAGGAGAATAGAGAATATGAGTTAGGAGCCAAATCCCCAGCTGAAGTAAATCAACACCATCAGCCAGAGTGGAGCAACATCAACCCATAGCATGTGAGGATCTGGCCCAAGGTTAGCTTTATTTTGCTAAAACATCAATAAAACTGGGGGGAAAAAAAATTAATGTGGCCCTTGTACAGCAAGCTGGGCTGGGTCTGAGGGAAGGGAACTGCCTGGCTTATTATGTAGATGTTATACTTTGACAAAATGTGACAACTACACCTTTTCATTTCCCCCGTGGCCTCCAGGAGACTTAAGATTTAGTATCCTATAGAACATTTTAAGCTTGAGAAACTTCTCCTTACAGTTTCTTATGAGTCCTGGAGGCTGTGAAAGAGATTACAAAGCTTAATATTAACTTCTCTCAGCTTGTGAGAGATATGCTAGTGGACTGATACCAGAGTCTCCTGCTTGTCACTGACCTGCAGAAGTGGTACATCTGAAACTACAAGCACTTCCCTTTCAAGGCAGTAAAATGAGCTGTTTGCAACAGCAGCTCCACATTTTTTCACAGCCCTGCCAAGTTCCAGGCCAAAAGTGTCAGCATTGCCACGGCTTCTGATCTTGTGCAGCCATCAGTTTAAAATGTGCAATTTCCATGCACATTTATTCTGGGCTCAGTGCAATTTCGAGCCCCAGGACAGCCAAGGCATGGTGAGATCAAGTCTGCTTACTCTGTTTTAAAGTCAGGTTAACTGAGAAATGAGAAATAAAAAGAGAATAGCAAGACAGAACAAACAAATGTACATGTAGGTTTGTCCTTCCTTCTTCCCTACCTCGCAACGTCTGGCAAAATCCCTAGAAAATGCTAAGAGTATTTTTTTGTAGGAGGGTGGATGAAAGAACAAGCTGCCATTTTAGGCCTTTTGAAGGGCTTGTATTACTTGCACTTGTCATTCAACTGTCCTCAAAGGAAAGCACATGTGATTTTTAGTATCTCAGTGAGTGCAGTGAATTCTGATCTCCAAAAGGTTCCACACATGTATATCCACGAAAGATCATTTGAGGAACTGGGGTTGCAGCTGGTATACATGTGCTATCTCCATACCTCTCAGTTTCAGGTAAGGAAGGAAATCTCAGTAGTTCTCTCTTAAAGCCTTGTTTTCTAGAGACTTTAAATGGAGCCTGGGAAATCCTTCTCAGACCAGAATGAAATGGTTTGAGCCTTTGAACCATGCACAATATCTGTTCCTCCCAAGACACTTTAAATTATGAAAGTTTGGAGAGAGTTGGACCCAGATTAGTTGCTTTTTCAACAAATTGCCAAAACATCTTGGGTCCTACAGTCAAGACAAAATGGGGACATCTGTCCCCTACACAGAAGATTCTTCAAAGGAAGAATTACTACAGCCTACTGTTAACTTCCAAAATCCTCCTTTTGGTAAAGCCTTCTCTACAAGTTGGAAGTTTCATACTTTGCACATGCACAAAGATTTAGTTCTGTAAGGTCTCTTATCCTCTCTGCCTTGACAACCTGGGAGTCCTTGTATTAGTCTGTTAGACTCAAATTTTTTTCTTCTGAGACGCAATGAGTGACTGAGAAACATGTTAAACCCAAAAGACTACATGAAAAACACAACATCATGGAAGTGCTAAAAGAATCCAAAGGAAGTCCTAGGTAATGAGGCAAAGAGCAGGCTCTGCCTTTCTCTTCTCATAAACCACTCAGAAGGAATAGGGCAAACAGGCTTTCTTCATTATATTACTTTTAAGTGTTATACACTATTCCTCCAGATAAAACACACTGTAAAGTAACATATCTGGGGCAGCACAGACCTAGATTGCCTGTTACATAGGGTTGTGGGCCCTTATATTCTGCAATATAGTTATCTGCCACACAAAACAGAAACTTAGAGTAAACTTGGCCTTATGAAGAGAATCCTCTTTTCTCTTCCCCCCCCCCCCCCCATACCATATAAGCAAATTTAAGGATCTATGGTATATCCATAGCTGAAGATGAAACTGAAGTGCTCCTTCTCTTCCATCCAGCACAGGACACCACGTTACAAGGCCATAAATTGAAACTCACAGGGATCTTCAGTGAGAAACAGTCCTATAATATACCTGTCAGACTGCAAGTGATGACCCTAATAGGTCAGATAACATCTTCCATGACCAATTGGTCTGAAATCAGACCAAATTAAAGTTCAGGAAGCTTCCCCTCCCCCCCCACCCCCCTGTACTTTCTGTAGCACTTGATTTTTTTTCAGTCTAAACAAAAGACTTCATTTGAAATATTTCAAGGGCTGTCCAGTTTCTGTGAGGTTTTCAAGATGTTTTTATATCTACAGTACCTTTACCCAGACAAGCTTCAGAATTTCAATGTCTACCTGCTTATTACATTTTTTTTTTTACCTTCATACTCTGATCTTCACACGTAGAAACAAGAAAAATGAACTCATGAACAAAACAAAACGGCACATGCACACAGGACCACATACATACAGCCAGATATAATTCCAGCAATCATTATTCAGGTAAATAGTGTAACAGTCATAAATCCTGGCTGCAAATTTTCATGAGAAAATAAATATTTGTGTTCCTTTGCCTTTTGATTATTTTGGGTAACATTACTCTGCATGTATGTGTATGTACACACACATGTCTATACATAGGTGTGTGCTTCTGTATTTGGCACCTCAGCCTTTTGTTTTGGATCTTTTAATGCTTAATTACTATTTCCCATGGCTTGCTTTCTTTTCTCTTCAGCCCACTAAGTGCCTCAGTTTTAAGCATGTGAGCAAGACAATTTGATTTACAACATTAAGAGACTAAACAATATATTTAAGGCCACTAGAGGCTTGAAGCAACATCCTGAAGCAACAGGCTATCTTTCCCTAAGCTTAGAAATTAAGATTCACTGGAGTATGAAGGTCAATGGGAGACTCAGGAAAGGGTAAACAGTCTGGTATGATTACACTATGTCTGAACCAAACTGGCTTTCCCAACAAAAATGTGTCAAGTAATACAGACAATTCATAGATATGAATTTCTTCTCTGCACTTCTGCCAATGTTATATTTGAAGAATTCTGCCAGTGAGTTTAGTCCCAAACCTTGTGTTTTGGATTAAATAAGAGGATTTAATAAGAACCATTTATATTTTCATGACATCAAAAAAATGTAATAACCACCTATGGAAAAATTCCTCTTTCCTCAATTTTAACATATCCTGAAACACAGAAACTGAACCACAACTTTCATCGAATGACAATCAGCAAGAAAAGGCCCATCTGTAACTTCTCTCTGCCTTTCCCTAGGAGCTTTCATCCAGCCTCTTACCTCTTCATCACAGTCCTTTTCTCTAATACCAGGTCAAGAGCACACACAGGGCCAGATGAGCAAGCAAAAGCCCATCTCTGCTAGTCCCTTCTGGTGGCATCCTTTGAGCCCTACCTTATTTTAAGGCAGTAATGAAGACAGGACACCTGGAAAAGATGACCAGAAGAGAGACCAGAATGCAAACTGCTTACAGGAGCAACAGTACACACCTGGCTGCAATCTTCCAGGGGGCATCCTTGTTCCTGGATCTAGCGTCTGTGCAAACCAGGTGTAAGCAATATCTCCAGCACCATGAAATGCTAAGTCTGTTGATACCACTGTGTGTAACAAAGCCAGTATTTCTTGGAAACACCAGGTCTATCACGAGAACGCAGTAAACGCAGCTGTTCGCTGTATCATGACAGATGCTAAGTGTTCGGCCCATCCAGAACAGTTGGGAGCAACTGGGAGGGAAGATGACTGACTTAGGTTTTTGTCCAGTATAACAAAAGTAGGAGATAATATACATGATTAAAAGCAATTAGAGGTCAGATCCATTGAACTCGATGATGTAATGCAATGTTTTGACTGATGAGGAAGGACAGCTTCGTTCGGCACATCTGATGAGTTTTCTGCCCCAGCTGCCCTCCCTACCCCTCCTTCCATGGCTATGAGCTACAGCATCAACCAGTTCCTGAGAAACTGCTGTTTACTGTGTGTTGCTTGAAAGCCAAGTGAAATTGGTGATGATTTATCATAAAATGCCATGCTGTTATTGGTGGTGTGTCAGGGGCTGACTGACAAGCAGTACGGATATCTTTACAGCAGAGGCAGGGCTGGAGGCAGGAGCCTCATCAGATGTCCCAAGCAAAGCCATTTTGTCAGTCAAAGCCCTTATAACAGACCTTCACATCAGGATTTCAGTGCATGAATTTCACTGTTGTCAAGAGATATGACAAGGCCTCTGAATTCATGGAGACTTACTTGAAAGTGTGGTTAAGTGGGATGTAAGGGGCATGTAACTGACCCCTTGAACAGAATTTCAGCTTAAGTGATCTGTCCTCTACAGGGAGATTTGGTCAAAGGTAAATTGTTACCCAAAACCATCTGACCCTCCCACAGATCCTTTCCACAAAGGAACAGAAATTAAAATGAAACATTGAAAAGGGGTCTTTTCCATTCTCTCATTGCTTCCCTCTTCCCCTGACATATCTCTGTTGACTCAGTTATGTAATAATAACAGCAACAGCAATAGAAATGATGGGTTTGAAAAAGTAAAATGGATATATCTTTTGTGCTAGCAAAAAGAATTGTTCTACCATAATATTAACCACATATGGTCCAGTGTTAGCTACCAGACCTTGCAAAGTGTGAGAAAAGGTATAAATAGGAAGGTTAACACAGTTCTGGCTGAGTGGGGAAATGAGAAGGCCAAATGTACATTAGTCAAAGAAAGAAAAATAATATCCCAGAAAATGAATAAGAGATAACTATCCTCAGAATAATACTATATAAATACATTTGCTGTAGGTCACATAAAAGATTCATGGCACACACATGTACAGGTCAAATTACCTTTAAATATTAAATTTCTTTCCAGCAGGGAAGAATTTCAGATTTATGCTGTTTTCATAAAGAAAAAGGATGCACCCCATGCATTATTATTTGCTGACAAATGATAGCTTCTGGGTTTGCCTGCAAGATGTAGGTTAGAAACAGTCTTTTTCATGATAAAAAAAAATGAGTGAATCATCATGAAATTCATCTCTTCCCCAAGAAGTTTCTACTTTCTTTTGGCTCATTAAATCAATATTTTCTTATCATTTAACTATAAAAGCTAGCATTGGAGAACACTTATTAGTCCACTTCCCTGCTATTGCAGTATTTTTTTCCTTGCAGCACCTTTTGGGCAGTCCAGTTTTAAAAGATTCAGCAACAAGAGTAAACTGTTCCCTGGAGACACGATTCCACACACACTCACTATTCATACATTTTCATATTAACAGTTCTAAACAGGAATAACAGAACCACAAACACCTATAAAGAAACTCAAAGTTCAACATGCAATGGTACCAAGTGGTATATCTATCAAACAACTGGTAACAAACTATTACTACAGAATTTATGGTTCCAATTTGGCCTTTATCAGTTGAAAATAAATGCATTATTATCTTTTGGTTCTTTAATGGGCTCTGTAGAATGAGCAGTGGCTCTTCCTGATGGACAGATGTTCAAAGCATGCAACCATCTTCACACCAATGGCCCTAAAAACTGAACCCACCACTCAATTAAAATAAAGCAACTCATTCAAAATATGTCCAAAGGCCTGGTACAAGGTCCTAATAAGGATCTGTTCCAAACACAGCATAATATCAAAATAAAAATATTCAGAAGATCTTTAGGAATACACAAATTCAAAGTTGGAAGCAGTCTTAACTGTGATGTGACTCTTCACCTAATCTAGGAGGGATGGATTTTCCTTCTAGACTGGATAAGCTCAGGGAAGCACAATGCACTCTTTTGCTTTCTGTAAGACTCAGGCTGATACTAAACCCAAGAGTAATAGCAGATGATGCCCTCAACACTTTAGCTTGCTTTGGGGATAAAGCAGAAGATAAGCTGCAATCCAGAGCTCTGGAAGAGGCAAACCCTTTTTCTCTCAGGTCTTAAAGGCATCTACTTAGAAGAAGAACAGTGCCATATTGTCTCTAGCTTGAGAGTTTAAGAGATTTTTTTTGCTTCTCACATATACTCAAAAGTAATTGCACAGACCCAATCACTTTTAGAGCTCTGAATCACAGGACTCTGGTGGGTTTAGCCATGGTGAACTCCATCATTCCCCTTCCTCCCTGCAGGTTTTTGAGCTAATGCGTCTGATGGTAAGTGCAGCGGCTGAGGTGATACCTTGTGCTCCTGCTGTGGTAACCTCTGGCAGAAAGGCAGCAACCTCTTGGCTGCCGTGACCACCTGAGTTTGTGAGTCAGAGCCTTTGGGCTACAAACTCCCAGCTAGGGAGGAAAAGTTCAAGGCAGAACATATTGCACAGTGGAAGCTGCCTCTGTGAGCCACACATTTAAAAGGACAAAACATATAGTCCATGCTTATTTTGGGGGTAAATACACCCTTGCTGGACTGCAGCTGAGTTATGGCAAGGGACTTGTGTCATGGCTTGGCTGTTTGACGGTACCTGCTCCACTAGTCAGCACTGGTTCTTCAGGATTATTTTCAGTCACAGGTCGTGCATCATTTGCGACTGAAACCCTGTGCAGACTTCTTGATAGGCATTTTGATATTGATTTAAATTATCAGGAATAATAAACCCTATAAAGCAGACCACTTTGGAGAGAGGTTGTCAGGCATTGGAGCTTAGAATTCACAGCCCACAAGTCTTCTTTAGAAGCAGTAAAACGGGCGCAAATTTGTTTTTCTTTCTAGGTGAGCAAATGCTCAGAGGAAGGCATTTGCAGCATGAACCCAGCTCTAATTTCAGCCGTCGCCACAGCCACTTCTGAGGGCCTGAGAGCCAGTCTTTCCATTCGTGGCGCTGGCTTGTTGTCGCCACCATGCACAGCCCGCTCCTGCAGACCATCTGGCACGAGTGAACTGGCTAACCTCATTTCCCAAAGTACGCACCTCGCCCCATCGCTCCAGCTGACATCCCCCTGCCAGCGGACACCGGCGCTTGAGATTTCTTTCTCTCTTCTTTCCCTTTTCTTTCTGAGTGTCGAGGCTTTCGGACAGATAGTACCTGTCTGGCTTCCCAGAGCCCCTTGATCTTGGTGCTCTCTTTTCCCTTTCTTCAGCCCAGCCGCTCTTCCCTACCTGCTTTGTGTTTTATCGCTGCCTGTAAAGTTGTGTGATTATGGATAGAGAAGTCACCACACAAACAGGATAGAATTCACCACAATGGCTGTTTTGTTCATATACATTTCACTGTCTGTCTCTCGTCGGAGCGTGGCTATCATCTTCTACTAACAATATCCCTGGGTAAATGATAAAGTCAACTCTGGAGTAAAGCTAGACGTTTTATCAGCATGTTCAAACTATCCCCTTACAGCTCTGTACTTGCCAACTGCACATCCTTTTCCTACACAAAGACTCAATGCACATTAAAAGGCACTTATTGAAGCTGGTGTTTGTTTGCAGAGAGGGTGTGGATCCTCCTCACTGTGGCAGTCACCCTCAGTAGTTTTTCTCTCATCACCCAGAAAACTGGACGATGCAGTTATGCTCTCTGACAATCTCTTGGCTCAAGTTCGAGGTTACTTTGCTTCTTGCCAGGTCATTCTTCTTCATTCCTCCGCTGATGCGAACTGATGGATTTCCCCTAAGCTGACGACAGAGTTGATCTAATGCCTTGCTGCAGGAGAAAAGTCACCGCAGACACGAGATAAAAGATAGGAAGCACTGAGGTCTGTGTTGGCTGGTATTCTGAAGCCACAAGAAATTGATAACAGGGGATCCTAATATACTATCCATATGTCAAAAGGCAAGAGAATGATAAACCTCCAAAAGTCTTTCCCACTTGCAAAGTTGGCCATCAGATTAATCCTGTGAAACAATCCGCTAATAAAATAGTTGCATCCACATCTTGCAAGGCAAGGATCAGCAGACGTCTACTTTGATGAAGTTTGACCTGTAACAGAAAGCAGAGCTTTGAGGCCAAGGTGGTACTTACATTCATTTATTTTTCTCTACAGCATAACCACTAGTGCGGGTTAGCGTCTTTGGATGTGGGTGCCATTCTTTGCCTGGAAGTGCTTTTATTATATTTGTTTCTCTGATGTCAGGATCTGACTGGATTCCTCACAAACTTAATTCTTTCTTGAGCACGGTATCCCTTTCCCTCCATCCTTTTTCTTGTGTTCATTTAAAATAAAGAGCCTTTGCAGGAGAACTGCTCTGTCTTCTGAGTTTATGTAGCAGTTATTGCAATAGGACCCTAATCCTGGCCGGCTGTTTAAGAGATTAGGAGGAGGAGGAGGAGGATGCCTGTTTATACAGAAGGCTTTCTCTCGTTAGTCAAATAAAGAGAAATTTTCCTATTGGTTTAATTCTTAACTGTTTTGACCTCTTATAGCAAGGTTAAATTTGGCCCTTTTTGTTCTACTGCAGAGCAAAATACTGTGAGCAAAGATGAGCTAAGCACTTAATTTCGCTACATAGGGGTTGATGCAAAGGTTTGCTTTGCTCACGATTTCCAGCCTCCCATGTCCCAAGTTAGTTCCTCTTCAGGCCCAATGGGAGCTTAGCACTTCCGTGAACATCATGTCTCATGTCAGAAGGCAAATAAATAAGAATAAAAGAAATAAAGATTGAGTTTAAAGGGGATGAAAAACAGTTTTCCTTGTCTGAGGAAGCGAGACCAACCAGTTTTGCCTGCATTGAATATTACTGAACAGAAAAGGACTGCACTATAATGATCACTATCTCTCTGTTTTCTCTATTTCCTTTGTACACTAGTTGGGAGTTTTCTTTTCCTAAGTCATTTATAATTTGCTGAGTTTTGTATTTTTGTTTTTATTTGGTGCATGTGTTCTGAAAGGAGGGTCTGTTACAGATTACATCACTCATCTTCATCCCAAATGGCATTAATGATAAAGTTACCGTTTTCCCTTAAACTGTAGCATGTCCTGATCAGGGCTGGATGACTTGCAAAACTTGATGTGGACTATAAAGCTCTTTATCACTTGGTCACTGATCTGAAGCAGGTCTATATCAACAATAAGCTTAAGCAAAATAATGTCTGTAATTCTGCAGACGTATACACAGTGAGAAACCAGTTCTAAAAATGCCATTACCTGACAATCTCAGCAGAAAGTCCAAGGACTGCACAACAGTCTTGAAACCCAAGCCAACTTCTAACTCATAAAAATTGTCTTTCTAGGTCAGGGTTGTGGCACATTGGCAGACATTTGTGTTGGATGTGCTTTACAGTACCTGCCCTGTTCTGTTCATTATCTAAGAATGTCCATCTGGAATTGTGGTCATTGAAATGACCACAATTTTTGTTTTTTTCTATTCTGGGCCGGATCCAATTCCTATTCTAATTACCATTAAAGTCCTGTTAACCCCTTGCTGTGACAGTGAGCAGAATGTTGAACTTTCCCCAAGTTTTGTCACAGTGAAAAATTTTACTATTTATTTAAGTTTCTTATCCCCAAGCCAAATAAGCTTTTCCCTAGAATCCCGCAATTTGAAACTGTAACATTTATAAGAACCTTCTCCTCTGCGACATTTTTCTAAGAACACGTATAACAAATACTGTACCGTAATTGACTGACTGTCCCAGGTCATTTCTCCTGGGGACATTAGAAGAAGTTTCATTTTAAGATTCATATTGAAATGTTGCCATCAAAGTAACATAAAAGGTTTCTGCAATGTTAGATGCTGTTCTGCTTCTGCCTTTTCTAACAAGTGACTTTAAGACTGCTAAGCAGCTGAGCACATCTGGCTTCAGTCACCTAGGCTTGCAGGTCATTGGATTGCTCTTTCTGTTGTCTTTTGCCATAAGGATTTTTCCCAACCAGATCGAAAGCTTTTAAGTAGCTGTATGTTTGTGCCAAACACTAATTGAATGAAAGGAAAGATGTGAGCCAGATGCAGCAGGCTAAATTCCCTCTTGAAGTTAATGGAGTTACTTCAAATTTATACCAATGAATCTCCACTGAGGATCTGGCCTAGATGTTCTGTTCCAAGAACTAGCAAGACATACTGAAAAATTGATACATAATTGTCTGAATTTAGAGAAGGAGCAGAAGAATCTAAGAAAAAAAATGTGATATACAGATCAACAAACTTTTGATTAAAGATACCTATTTCCTGTTACAAGCAACACTTTATATTCCTCAGTTCAGGACATGAGTGGAGGAATTTGTAAAAGGTAATTTATGGATTTTTTTTTGACATACTTCAGTCAAGTCCATTTTATCTGATTTTTTATGTCAGTAGAGTGACCATTTCAATCTGCATAACAGCTTATTAACAATGCTTATTAGTTATCTTCATCACTGTCAGTAAGAACACGAATCACTTTAATTCTATAAGACATATCTCTTTGGAAGGCAGCATTCAGGAACAGCAGCCGCACACGGGCAGAATTAAGAAAATATGTGGAACTGTAATATTGGAGACACTTCCCCAGCATTATGATTTATCTTTAAGCTTTCAATAAAATTATTTCCATAGCAGTTGTTGACCCTTTCTCATGGAGTTCCCGAGCTGATATGGGAGCCCATTTGAACAGATAATCTAATTTTTTCAATAAAAAGGTAAAAAAAAAATGTAGATTTGAGCAGGAAGATTTCCCATACTATAGAAAGCACTACGACTATTTTACGAGGGAGGCGTTTTCCTATTTCAAAGCAGTTTTAACATGAACTGAAATTTCAAAACAAACTTTTTTGTTATGAGTCAAAACAAAACATTTCATCTGCGTAAGATCAGAGTATTCATTTCCACAGTGACCTTTTAAACTTAAAACAGTTGCACAATAAATACTGACTTCTCTTTCAGAAAAGTCGCTGGAAATCAAAAAAAAAATAAATAAATCTGCGCTTCAATATCAACACAAGATATTTCAACATTTACTGCAACACTTCATTCCATAGTTTTACAAAATCAAACGTCACTGACCTACACGCTTTGCTCAGAACGAGATGATTTTGTCAAAAGTGGCATTTTCACTCTCGGGCATTACCTCAACAAAAGATTCTAGCTAGTCTGAAATCTGGCTTTCTCCGCCAGTTGAGAAACCTGGGCCCTGCGGCGCTGAGTAACAGCCTGACCACCCATGAGGGTTTCACTGCTGACTTCAGTGGAGCCCGGCGTTCCCCCGCGGAATTCAATGGCATCAGGAAATTTAGAACTGCTGGCTCCACGCTATTCAATGGCAGAAAGAGATTAAAGAGGAGTTACACAGGATGGTGATAGTAGAAAGTAATGTATAGGGTTCAGATTTAGTACATATCACAGAACAGGCCACAGAGGTGAAAGGGGAGCTGGGCAGGAATTCCAGCTGAACTAGCTCACTTGTCCCTAATCCCCGCTATCTGATGAACTGCCCCTGGCAAAGACCACAGTAGTACAAAAATTATGCCAGTGTTCCTGTGTCAAAGGTGAGAGAAAGCTAGAAATCACTTTGCATCAGATGGCTGTAAAAGATTCCAAAGTTTGGCCTGGATCAGTTTCCCCAGTCCTTTAAGAAACAAAAGTAGAGCCCCACATCAGCCCGTATCAGCACTAATTCCTGTATACCGTTTCTGAAAGGCTTCAGCGCAGAGACTCGTTTTGTCCATCAGCTTGGCTCAGAGGTGTGTCAACAGGGGAATATGAAGAGACCAGACTTAAAAACTCTGTCTGCATTGGAGAGCAATCCAGGAGATGAAAGGGAGGGGGGAAGGAGAAGAAGAAAAAAAAGAAATGAAAAACCTCCCACAAAAATAAAAAGAAACTCTTTTACATTTATGAGAATAAAATAGATTCTTTGGGTCTGACAGACAAGCACACCTGTAGATCTACCTATAGACTTGGACAAGCACTTAAATGTAAACATAAATCAATTTGCATTCTCCTTTCTGTTGGCAAACCTAATGCTTCACTTTACCGTTGCCATTAAAGGTTATAGCTATCTTAACAGAATACATTAGACAGTTTGTGCCCATCATCTGCTGTCTGTCCCAGCAGAACATCTCAGACTGCTGGCATTTTTACACTGATGTTACCTTTGTCCTGCTTTGACACTATGAAGGCATCTGGGATGCCTTCATTCCAAACAGGTTTCTTCTAGACTTGAAAACTGTCCTCTGTGAAAGCATGTCACTCACCACGTCCTCGTACAGTCTTATTTAACTGTGTTGATGGTCTCATTTCCCACATAAATACTCATACAGTCTGGAGTAACCAGGCTGGTAACGCTTCTTTTGACCTCAATGTAGTGTATTCACAGGCGTATCCCGGACAAACAAGGGATCCGTGCAGGCTTCTAACAATGCCATGATCAACATTTAAATTAGCAAATTCTTTTCTGATCTCTTCCCTCCCACCCCTTCCTTCCCTCTCTCTCTCTTCTCTTTAATTCCAGAGAAGGGGAAACAAACCACAAACATTCATTAAGCAAACAGCTGTGGGCTGGAGGAGATCAGAAGTGCAGTCTGGAAGCCATGTGTGCTTCTCATGTTACAATAATTGGGAAGTGATGATCAATGGCAGGTATAGAAACACAATAGTCATTGGCATGCTGAAGAAAGGAGCGTGTCCAAATACTACTCAGAGTAATAGATCTGCCCAGTGAAATCTACTCGATCACCAAAGAGCTGGTTTGCAGCCAAGAGAGCACAAAAAGGCAGCGTACGAAACTACTCAAGTGATGACAGTCTCCTCCCCTCGAGAATACATTTATATAGAATATAATGCAAACGCTAATTTAAAATACCGTATTTAGCCACTACATTTTGTTTTCTTCTCAGCCTGTGATGTAATCTGTTCATCTGTTAGATGTTCACTCCATTATGGACCTATGTAACATATCAGTAATGAATGTGTCACAGAGAGCTATGCTCCTTCTGAATTACCTAAGCAAGGCAATTTTATAAATTCTAACTTATCTATCCAAGGAAGCGTTGCTGTCTCCTAACACTATGAAACATTTTAATACAAAAATCTCCTGACTGTAGTCCATAAATGGAATTCACATGTCAATATGCAAAGAATTCAGCTGTCTTCACATTTTGAACTGAAGCAGCCTTCATTATTTCACAGATCTTTTTATTCGGTGGAAGCACCAAAGAATTTGACTTGTTTTTTCCACAACAAATTTTCCCAAACCAGCTTAAAATAACTAACTGGTCCATGTATCACTTAGATATTCTTAATGAAGCTTGAGTAAAGGGACCTTTGATTTTATGTTGCCTCTATACACCATGAGTAAGTTCTAGTGTCCATCAAACACACCTGAAGAATATTCTCCCTCCCAGATCAGAAATCAGCAGCCCTGTAGATCCTTTGCTATTA
Source organism: Rhea pennata (assembly GCF_028389875.1). Classification (NCBI taxonomy): domain Eukaryota; kingdom Metazoa; phylum Chordata; class Aves; order Rheiformes; family Rheidae; genus Rhea; species Rhea pennata. The sequence goes on along the minus strand of NC_084672.1, from coordinate 6,058,260 downwards.
CTAATATCTTGTTACAGCATTAGCTGAATTGGAGGAATATCCATAAGAAAGATCTCCCATTTTCCACTCAGTCATTGACCTCGCTGTTGAGAACACACACATGCACACACAAAACCGATTTACATTATTAAGATTTGTCTGAAGTAAGCAGTTGGACTAAGACTGATGTCTGATTTTTCAGACATCGGGCTTCCCAGATGACTTTGGCAGTGCACTCCAATCAAAACTGGGCAAAGCTGGCTTCATCCCAGTACTCAATGGTTTTATATCCCAAGAACAATGGTTTTTACTAGTGAGTGCACCACTTCTTTATCTGTTTCCTTACCCAAAAGTAAATGGAGAAAAAATAAATTTAATATTTTCCACACTCTTGACATGGGATAACTGTTTTGATAGTGAATGATCTCCCAAGAAGAGGGATAGGAAGAGAAAGGGGTGTGATTCAGTGTTTTTCCACATGATCAGGCTCAGAAATTATAGTTTTCATGTAACCATCAAAAGTGAGTGCAATGGTCAGGGCAAATGTTTCTGGGCAGTTTAGCCATGGACCTCAGTTTCAGCTACACTGAGCAAAAGGACTGACCCTTTCCAGAGAAGCTACCTCTCTTTGCTCCAGATTGGGTAGAACGGCTGAAAGGTCCACAGAACAACTGTACCTATTTTTTAAGATAATGTAATCTCTTTTTATTTTTCTTTTTGATGGGGAGAGGAAGAAAAGGGGTTCATTGTTCTCCAACAGGCATTCTCCAGTATAACCTGCTTATAGTCATTCTTTCCTTATAAGCAAGGTCATCTTAAAATTATAAAGATACAGTAAAACATATGCTTTGGAGGTTTAGTGCTAACTCTGTACAGTCAATCTTTTTATAGGGAAGCCCTGAAAATAATAAGAATTTTGTCAAGTCCAGAGGCCTTCCCAATGTATTTCAATAGCGCAGAAAGCCTGCTCTAGTGAATGAATACCCTGTTATAGCGAACAATCATTTGGCAGCATAGGTTATTTTAATGGACACATCACTTTAAACGAAGCCTTCACCATCTGTTCTGCCCTCTAATTACAGATGCAAAAAGAACATAATTCACAATTGCATCATAAAAAAGTAAGATATAAGTGATTTAAATGCATGTGTATGTTCTTTATTCAATGCAGCATGCAGCTGTTACGTTGTTTTCATGTTTCAGACACAAATCAGGATGAAAATGGCTCTCCTTTGATAGAGCGAATTCCCTCACACAGGACGTTTTGTGTGCAGCCAGTAAGAATTCACTAGGGGCAAAATTCCTGTCTTTTCACATAAAGACCAGCCCCGGACTCTGTAGGAGGAAGATGGAATTTATACCCTTTAGCCGGTGGCTGCATAGGGCTGCAAGACAGTCCTTTCGCAGCTATTCCCCTACACTACAGACAGCAATAGCAGTCCCTGATGCTTCCCAAGGCTAATCCAGAGGATGCTGAAGTCCTGGAGGGGTTAATCCACTGATATCAGTGGTCAGCAACGCAGAACACACACACACCCATTCAGAGAACATAATCTTTTTGCCTTTGGCATCGCAGCAACACATATTGCCCCTGCATTGCTTCGCCTCCTTCCTATTCTGGCCTATTTTAATTGCGTGGGGAACGCAACCTTGTCTTTGACCTGTAAGTCAACATTTCAGCCTCCCTGAACCCTCGCTATAGGGCAGGAGCCATGGGCAAGGCACCTCCTCCAGCCCCTTACGCGGGACTGGGTTTCAGCCTAATAGAGGATTTCACAGTAGGTGCACAGTACGTAGCTCAAAAAGAGAAACGGGAGAGTTTCCCACTGAGTGGGAACCCATCTATCAGCGGTAGCAAAGGCAGGAATATGCAAGCAAATAATCCATTCTAAAACTTAAATGGTGCCATAAAATGAAAGAAATGCCAATTATTCTCAAGTGAGTCAAGATAGTTAAAGTACAACCTTTTATTGGACTAACAGATAGGTTAGAAATAACAAACACAAGCTTTCAGGACGAAAATGTATTTTTTTCAGCTGTTGGCAGCTTTTAAATTGAGCTATGATCCAATCCAACTTTTTCCTAAGGATCAATATGGCTCCAGACACTTTATTCTTTCTTTTTTCTTTATTCTTTTTTGATCCAATAGATTTGCTTTAAAGATGGCTATTATTTTTATCTATTTAGAAAAAAATCAAGTTTCAAATCAAAAATACTTTATTTTTTCACAAGCCCATAAAATTAGGATATTTTTCTTTCTACCTTAAACAGGAAAGGTAATTTAAGAGAATTTTATTCTATGTGTAGTTCTTTATTAAAAAAACAAAATATTTCTTATTCCAAACTGGAGGTAGTTCTTTTAGTAGTAAGTAGTGCTGCTTATCTTGACACAGGAACTTAGTAACATCTTGATTTAGCTACACATTTAAATAAGCCTCTAACTTAAAGCCCAGAGTAGTTGCTTTTCTCCTGAAATAATTCAGGACTGTTCAAGTCATTACATGCTAACATTTCAGCTCAGTTGTTTGAAGAATGTAAACATTTTCCCTCCCTTTTTCCCCCTGTGAAGATCCTCCATAGAAAGCAACAAAAATCCAGTGTTTACAAGATTTGTTATTAAAAATGTTTCAGTAAACAATCATCCACCATTCAAAAAGATTATTTCAGCTGCCTTCCACTGTGGAAAGCTGTGGAAAATGAATTAAAAGCCCTAATGGGCCAATAGAGCTTGGGTCTTATGAGTGAGTCTTACTGAAGTCAGCAGTGGTCTTACTGGACCTTACTGCAGTGGTCTTACTGGTGACTTACCAGAGGCAGAATTCATTAGGCTGCAGAGACCATGTTTTTTAGGATGAGTTTTAGGAATATTTTTGTCTCATCTTCTCTAAGCCTCAGCCAAACCATCTGTAAAATATGGATACAAATGCTATCATCTTTCTGTGAAATGTTTTGAATCTATGGATTTAAAAATTCCTATGTGAAAGCTTTCAGAAGCATCTTTTTATAGGTAAGATGGGTGAAAAAAAAATGAACCTACCAAATCTCCATTAACTATTTTTGTCTTTCCCTTTTCAGCCAATTTATGAGGTAGTCAAAACATTTCATCATTCAAAATACTCATCAGAAGCCATTTGCATTTTTTCCCCGAATATTTGCTGTTCCTTGTCTGTGTGCAGATGTTGGCTCCTAGTGAGCGCTTGCTCACATGTGGTGGATATCTGGCTTCGGTGGAAGGACAGGGCTGTGTGAACTATTCTGCACACGGCATTTGACCAGTCTCCTCATATGTCACAGTATTACAACCAGTATAGTCAATTCTGTTTGATAGCTGAGCATATAATATGAAGTAAAAGAAAATTGGTTAGGTATGTTGGCCCACAGACAGTTAAGACTTAAATGTAAGTCAGAGAACTTCAAAATCAATGGGAGTTTTTACAAGGCAACAATTCAGGAGAAGCGTTCGTGGTGCCAAGACAGCTGTGTACTGGTAAGAATCCTAGCCGCTTTTTTGGAATAAAACATCTACTGGAAATAATGCAATCAAGCAACTTCTCAAAATGAAAAATTACACTAAAGCATCCTTAAAATAATAAAAAACTTTGCCAGCAATTCCAGTTTTGGTATCAGCAGTGTGCAAGATGCCACATTTCTTCTGAGTAAGCTATTACTGTCAATTCCCAAGAAAAAGAATATTGACCAGCATTGGACTTTCCCAGTGTCATAATGTTCAGCCAACATAAACAGTGCAGCTCAAGACATTGTTTGTCTCATTTCCAAAACAGTTTTCCAACATATGCTAATTTGTTTAGAGAAAAGAATTGCATGGAGAAGGATGCCTATTTAAGCTTTGTATCAATGATTTTCCTCAGGCAAATGGAATGAAAATCTTGATAGCAGAAACTTGTAGCATTTTAAATAGTTACTATAGACAGACTGGCTAGGGAAAGGGAATCAAAGGACTCTTTTTTGGCCTGGAACGAGCTGGTTTTGACCTGAGTTTGGGATCAGGGCAGGGGCTGGGAGAAAGGAGACACATCTTCATGTTCTTCAGCCTGCTTGTTCATTCTTGGGGGAATCTGTCACACCCCTGGGGATGCTCTGATTTCGGCCAGCTGGAACAGCCTCCCTCCGAGGCCTGCCAACCCTGACTGTGAGAACGTCCTGAGCCTTTTTCAGCCATGCTCTCGGCCTTCCACTCTTTACGGGGCAAGGAAAATGTGGCATGGTCCCAGCTCTGCTCGTTTTATACCACACAAAGACACCTCTGTGAGAGAGGTCTCTTGTTTTGGCTGCTGGCGATCGTTTTACTCTGCTCGAAGGACGGCTCTGCCCAACTCCTTCAATTTTGTTACTGAACATTTCTTAAACTGTTCAAAAAAACAATAATAGTGAGTCTTTGGAGAGCAGGGAGAGAAAAGGGGCAAAGTAAAGCAGACCCTTCTTATCCTTACTGTGATTTAGAGCACTGGAGCTCTCTGCACATCAGGCAGCACTTCTCCACAGGAGTTGCAGAGATGAGTTAGGTAAGGATGAAAGCAAGATTGTATCTCTAACTTTCTGTCTATGCTACTGTGCAGATCAACTAATCACATCATATTGAAGGGCAGCCTAGCCAAGTAGCCGACTCCACTTTAGTCTATACGGAGGAGCTGTGCAGCCACACACCGGCCCCAAGTGAAGCAGGTATGCACACCACTACCCAGTGCTACTGGAAGGAGAGAGGTGCATTAAGGCCCCTAAATAATTCAGTGCCTCACCCATCCCACAGACATGGTTTTCACACTGCTCCGTATTTTTCACTCACACCAATACCTATTTGGCCTTCAGCCCATTGAAAGACTCAGCCGCTTTCCTGATCTGAAACATGCATTTACACACACTGCAATGTGTCAGTGCATGTATAAGATCTGCCGTGTAGTTTTAGTGCATCTCCTTTCAGTGAAGTCATGGGATTACAGGCACTCTGAAAGAAAAATTAAATGATAAATATAAGGTGTTGAAGGCAGACTTTTACAGATACTTGCTCCCACAGGGATAAGCAAGATACTTACTGGAGTTTCCTAAGCCATCTTAGCCCCTAATTTCAGTTAACTTCAAAACAGCTTTGAAAATGAAGCTTTAGAAGCCCAACTTGATTTTGTTGACAAAGAAATAAATCTTAATTGATTTCTGGAAGTGTAACTGAGTGAGAAGCACCCTCAGAAGCCATTGGCTTTGGATGGTGTTCAGCACCCCAGAAATCAGGTCACGCAGTGCTGAGAATGAACACTGAAAAATGCAGGCACAAAAAGAAGTGGGTAGAGTTTGCTGGGGTGGCTTGCGAAAGCATGAATTTTTTCTCTGGCCAAATTGGCCAGGACTGTTCCCGTGAGATAGGTTCTGCACCATCATGGTCTATTGGACTTTGTCATTCACTCCATGGAGTTAGTAATTTTGCCCAGGACTCTTTTTGCTGCCAGACAGTTGTCAAATTCCCTGGGCAAGCTTTTCTTTCAATTGAAATTCATAACATACGGATGGGGTTGACAGTTACACTATTTGCAGAGAAGAAAGCTGAGGCAAAAAGTCCTCTTCTCCCAACTCTCCCTCATAACTCACAGAACTGAATTTGTTTTTCAAATATATAATTTCTCATCTTGTGTTTAGTTGCCAAGTCCTAAGGGCTGAAAGGACTGAAAACACCCTGAGAGAACTTGCCTGTCTTTATTTTCTTACATGTGCCGACAGCTTATCAAATAGATACAAATTGCACTCTTTAAGCATCCTTTCAAGTTTGTCCAAGATCACAGGTCAATGAGAAGCCAAGAAACAATCTACATTACACTACAAGGTCTGAAAAACTAAGAATATTGTTAACTTGGGAAATGAATGTAGTCGTCACTGGGCAGGATCTCAGCTATGATTTATTTCCCCAGTACACCTCTGTACAGAAAGTACCTACAGGTGCCAATATACCTCTGTATAAAAAAGCAGCTACAGTTCTTCTGACTGTTGTGCACTGGAGAGATAACCAGTCCAGCTTTAAACAGACTAACTTGAACATCAAAAGTAATCTAGCTGAAGCAGCACCCATCATAGCCTAGATTATCCTGTTCGTCCAAAGATTTCATGTCCTCGGTCTAAAATTTATTCTTTCCACAAGTATATGATTCCATTAATTTTTAATTTAATACGAATTTCTGTCCACTTTTGCTTCCACAATTCCACTTTGCAGAAGGAAAAAAAAAAGGATCAAACTGGAGAAATACTAATGACTTGGGATGTCCTCTTCACCATCTAATGAGTCACTATACAGGATGGCATGGACAGATCCAAAGAGGAGTTCTGCAGCCAAGGAGCGTAGTTCTAGACAGAACATTTTCTAAGCAGTGCAACTTCACTATGGCCCACCAAGTCCAGCTGTGATCAGAAATCCCATCACTCCTGCATTTCCTTCCCTACTGTTTACATCAGCAGAGATGTGACTATTTCCATATTATCTCCCATAGACGTTTTGATCCTATATCCTTTTACAGAGGAGATACTCATATGTTCTGGTTCCAAGGCACTGAAAATGGTGGAATTCATGGATGATCAGTTTGCAAGGAATCAGTTGCAAATACATTCTGGCAAGCTTTTCTCCAGGAAATTACCATAGAAAATTCAATTCTTCTTCCTGGTGTTGATCTTGTGGGAGCATTTAATTCTTTCTAGAGTTCACGATTTTTTAGCTCATAGAAATTTCTATATTTTTCAGCTTCATTCCAAGCTTTTCAGATCATTTCCAGCTTTCCCACGAGAAAGAATAGAAAGACACCATAACAAAGCAGGAGAAAACCACAGCCCACCTCGTTGCTGGGGAAGAGGTACCAAGGCTTGGGCTTCGTCTCTCCTCCCTTTGCCCTCTACTACCTCTAGACCATCCCCACCCCCTTAAGAAGGAAGATGGTTCTAGCAGCCTGAGGTAATAAAGTAAGGCCTCAGAGGAAATGTTGTCTTTTGGGAAAACGCAAAATTGTGTGACTGCATTAAAGTCAACACTATTTATCTTCACCTCTTGTCCTACGAGACGACAAAGGGACACAACTGTTAGGCTCAGCCCCTCTGTGCAGCTGCAATGCAAAGAGGGCAGAGACTGGTACTTTCAAGTGTCAGACCTTTTGTGCCCAACTACTAGTTTATGAGGCTGATGTCAAGCATCTCACTCAATGAAGTCTTTGTCCTAGGTGTATAGGGCAGGACAGTGGAAAAACTACCCTGTCTTATATCCCAGGCTCATCCATCTTCAGCTCACCCGGTTGCTCCACTTTTTTCTTTTTTTTTTCTTTTTTTTTTTTTTTTTTTTTAAGGCTACCCGTTGTGTAGCTAGTAAGGATTCCCCCCTCCCGGGTTAATGTACTGGAAAATTGCTCTGCATGTTTATGTGGGGGTCCCTTCCAACTGAAAGAGAAAAGGAAAGAGGAAAAAAACTATTGGAAAGAAGAATATTTTTCCCACTGAACTCACAGGGCAGACCCCAGCTTGTGGGTTCTGACCCTGATTAAGAGAATTTCAATGACCTGCTAGGAGGTTTATTGTGAAGTCTGGCAGAATGCACTTCCGAAAGAAATTTTTTATTATTTATAATTACAAAGGTGGATCTGAATGGTCTACATTCCTCTCCTTCACCAGCTTCCTCACTCTTAGACCCCAACTTTAAAGCACCCCAAATCCCTGGATCCAGTTTGCTTCAGTTCTCCTCCAGCTCCTGGGCCTTAGCCATGTTCTCTGTTGCGTACCAGTCTGTGTTTTTCTTTCATAGAGTTAAAACTGGATTGCACAATGTAAATTTAACTGCTGTTGACTTTGGACCCAAGGATAGGGTAACATAAGTGATAGCACAATATGAGATAACTTGTAGCTGCTGTTGGATAAAAATAACCAAAATACATGCCTTCAAACAAAAAGTTTCCAGTGTTGAAGCTATTTTTAGCTGAAATAAAACTTTATGTGATCTCTGGGGTTTGAACTGAGACATTAACTATGGACAGAAGTGAAATACCACAAATGTAGCAAAAAGTATCCATAAACAAGCTAAAAATCAGCAGTTCTATTTCCACAGGTCCCGAGGAGTAGCCACACACTGAATGTTCATTGATACTCATAGTCAAGAATTGCTCTTCATAAGTGACTAAGATAAACCAAATACTTAAAGGAACTTATTAATGGATTTAAAATGCTCAGCGTATGGTGTTACCTCTCAGGTAATCTGCTCCTATTAAATGAAGTAATAAATTCTTTCATTTTGTTCAAAAAGATCAACATGAGAACAGAATCTTTAATCACAGTCTAGCCTGCTACAGCTTCTGGGAGTGGGACAAACACCCGCAGCTGTTTATTCATCTTTCAGCAACACCGTGGCCTCTTACACAAGAACCAAGCTAACATCCTTCTAGTTAGCAGGAAAAAAGGAAAGAGACATTTTTAAGTGAAAGATCTTTAAAACACCTTTCTCTGGTTCCAAATAGTTGGAAGTAGATCTCTCCAGTTCTGGGATTACAGTTCATAAAGCTATGTTATTTCTAATTACTGCTTCTCTCAACAAATTTCAAGTATAGCTGTGAGAGAACGTTAACTCCTTCTGTCTGTAATAAGGAATTTTCTATATGTGGAGCTTTCTAGAATAGTCAGTAGTCACAAAATCTACTAGAGACTTCAGAGTGAGGTTGTACCCTTATTGTAAGCTTCTGGTTACATCTTGGAATTAGTTCTTTCATTATTAAATACGGATGCAAACACGGACTGGGTAACCTGCCCCAGGATTTCACGTTTGATGGTGCGCTCAGACGGGAGTGGTGGCCGAGCCCCACCTCCCAGGACAACTGATTTCAGCCTTCTTGTTCTCTTTCCTAGCTGAAATGTCCAAGTGATGTTAAAGACCTCGTGACTTCGGATATTGAGCAAACAGTTGGCATGGTTGACCTGTTTATTTGGGTAGAGCATAAAAGAATTCAGGCAAAACTGACAAACCCAGCTCAGGAAGCAGAAACCTTAAAGCCAAACACAAATGTTACTATGAACACCTCTAATCTCCCAGTTTGTCCCCTCCTGCAGGCAGAGGTCAGAAACATTTGGTCCCCGCAGACCCTTAACAAGCAGATGTTACTGTAACATGCTCCGGGAATCAAGCATAAATACGACCCCTGACCCCAGCTGTCAGCTGATCCACCGAGACTTTTAGAAATATACTCTTAACTTTTATAAATTCCCGCTTTTTCCCACCGTCCCACTCCTTTCTTTCAGGCCCCTTTCCCTTGTGTCCTGGGGACCCGGAGCTGCTGGGCGGCGCTTGCACAGTTGCTCGCGGGCTGACCCCTCTCTTCACCCGGGTCAAAGGCCCTAGACCGGGGCAGGGCTCTTTTCTCGCCAAAGGCCAGCTGATGAATCGTTCCCAACTCGGAGGGAACAGAGGAGCGGGGAGGAGTCTGCCTCTCAAAGGGCCTTCAAACAACTGCGGCCTATATATCAGCATTTACACTATTCTGACGCTCTCAAAATTCACTTTCCTTGCTGGGAACGGCAACAAAAAGTGACGGGGGGTGGGGGGAGGGTGGGAAGGCCGGAGGGGCTGAGGGGCGCTCGCCGGCCGAGCCTGCAAAACCGGCCCGCCGGGTGCCGGTGCTCAGGGCTGCGCGTTCGGTCCGTGCGTTTTAGAGGGGGCGGCCGACGCCAGCGTCGCCCGATTCGGGAAACGTCCCTCTCGAACCCAGGCGGGACCGGGAGAGACGGAGAGCGCGGAAAGCTTTCCCAGGGGAGCCTGGACGGACCGATCCGGCCGCTTCGGACGCGGCCCCCGCTCAGCGGGGCAGCGCAGGCTGCCAGCGTTCCCCAGCGCGCTCGAGACAGCTCCTTCTGCTCCCGCTCGGCCCCAGGTGGTGCTTGATTTTTTGCCTGTAACGTCTTACCTCTCCTTCTGCCAGAAGATCCACCGCAGACCTGCAGCATCCACTTGCAGGGAAAAAAAAAAACAAAAAAAACAAAAAAAAAAAAACACCACTACCAACAAAAAAGCGCTTCAGTTCTGGACTGCGTCACGTTTTCGTCTACCGAGGAGGCACCGTCTCACTAAATCAGAGACAGGAACAGCGAAAACCAAACCCAGACACGTTCCAGCTCCGCGGAGACACGGCTGCGGCGTCCCGGCGCATCCGCCTGCAGGCGGAGGGATGCGTAACGCTCCCTCGACGCCGTCTATTTTTCTTTTGGTTCCCTTCACCTTTGTAAAAATGATGATCTCTGGAGGTCTCTTCCAACCTCAACCACTCCGTGATTAATTTTTATTAAAAAAATATACATATAAGTATATCGCACAGACAAGTTTTGGCACTGCGTCAGCCTTTGATTGGAAGCGGGGATTTCCCAGCCTCTGGCACAATTCGCCTTCCCTCTCTGGACATGGTCGAGCGCTAACTCTGGGAGATGACTCCATGCCCAACTAACACGGAGGCTTGGGAAGACGCTGCCTGGAGAACGGGCCAAGCCACACATCCTCCCCACCGGAGGTGGCCACCTCGCACAAAGCCCAGCTACGCGTTCGCCCCGCCTTTTCTCATTCCCGCCCAATTATTCAATGCAAACACCACCTAAAATAACATGGTTCTGCTTATTTAGCACCAGAAAGATTTAAAACGTTAGCGTCCCTTCGTCAAAATAGGGCCCTAGGCCAAAGGGAGGGGAGAGGGACTCACAGCTTCCATTGCAGTTTGAGATTTTGCTCAGCCTGACCTGTTCCTCCATATTTTAAGCACACCTAGTTATTCTGTTTGTAGCTGTTTTAATAGGTTATACATGTTAAAACGTCATGTAGGGGGTTATCTCAAAAATCTTGGAGGGGGTGCCCATGTGCCAGTAACAACCCTACTTGCAAGTATTCTCCATCATAATTTTGATTGTCTCGTGACTGAGATATGGATGCGGTATCATCTAGGACATTTCTTCCCAAAGTAAAATCCTGTATTTGCTATTGGTCTCTTTAGTCAAGTGGATGCCGTTACAGGAGCCTGCTCTTTGGAGCAGACTCTGCCTTTTCCTCCGCTCACTCACTGTACTAGTTTTATTGGCTTGCTGAGTATCAATGATCATATGGAGCATAGTTAAAATAAACATCATTTCCTATATACCTGTATCCCATTTTAAGGTGTTGCGGGTGAATAAGATTTTTTGCTTGTGTTGCAGAGGGTCTGCCTGTTTTATTGATCTATTTTTATTTTTATTCATATACATGTGTATTGGAGGTTCAGGAAGGGATGTGACCTGCATGCCTTGAATGTAGAAAGGAGCTGAAAATTTAAAAATACATTAGTGTGGCTGAGTGATGTATTCAGTAAAGCACAGTCTTGATTTAAAAGTCTGTCTAGTGTGGACAAGCAAGAAATGTGGTTTTGTTCACACAAAGACATTGCATCCTGGTTCCAGAAAAGTCAGTGAGAATTTTGCTATTAACTTTAAATGGAACTAACGCTTCACCTCAAAGCTTCTAATCAAAAAGTGTGAGCCAGCATGTTCAAACAATACCTTCAAATCCTCATCAGGACAATGCCTAAGACAGGAAAGAAGGGCCTTATTTGAAAGCTTTTCATCTAGTCTCCTGGTTGCTAGAGAGAAACCTTGCTCAGATGGCTGGAAACTCCAATTCTATCCTCCTGAGCTGCTAGTCATACACAACATTTCCCCTCAGCAATACCATTTGCTTTAGTTTACCATGTAGTGGCCTTGCAAGAACAATATACATTTGCACAAACCAGAAGCTCAGTTACTGTAATTATTTCTCTTCAGGGCATAGCAAAGCTCTTTTCTGCATCTTCCAACTTGTGCAGAATTCAGCAATGCATTTGTCCTCTCTGCTACAGAGGTTACATTTGCTGTGGGTGCCTCTGAAAAGTAGACTGACCCTAGACTGGTCTTTGCTGATATGCAAGCCCTGATGGCTATCCCTGAGACATTCCTGTTTTGTCCAGACAGGTGCTGTGCTTATATATAAACCATCTAATAAAGATCCCATCATCACACATTAGATCAGCAAATGATTTATACTTCTGAACTTCCTCTTTCATTCTAAATAGAGAAATAAAACAAGTAATAAGGAGAATACAACAAGCGGAATAAGAAAAAATAGGTCTCAGAATAGTCAAAAACAATTTGTCTGCATAAATATCAGAACTAGAATGGAAGTGTAGGGGTTTAATGTACTGGAGATTATTTTCTGGTAGTCTGAATTTGAAATCTTAGTTCCAAAGCAGAAATGAATTTCCTAAGTCTCATTAGCCCTCCAGGGACATTTTATCACATTATAAATTCTTCAGGCAATCTAGTAGAATTTGCTTTCCTGGGACTGGTTTAGTCTGTTCTGGGTCCAGCCCATGATGTAATGTAGAAATCATGCATACAGCCATAATGGAGAGAGAATCCACAAAAGCACCCATAATGTTTCCGTATGCATAACTCACAATTTAGATCAAGACAGGAAATGGTTTTCCCATCCCATGTGTGCATCTGACATTTCAAAGAATGTTCCCATCTCAAGTCAAGACGAAAAGACAAAATAACCAATATTTTTAGACACCAAAATTCCACACACACATACACACCAAAGAACAAGGGATTTAATTGATTGAAGCCTTTTCTTCTAAATGGTTGCATTTCTTCTCTAACTTTGTAATTTCTTTCAGACCTGTTTTCCTTAGCCTAACTTACATGGCAAACAAAACAAATGGTTTTGGCCCTGGCAATAGAAAAATTTTTAGAAAATGTTGATGTGAAATATTTACCAGTTTCATCCACCCTTCTTTTTGCCCAGTTTGGCATCTCAGGGACAGGGCATTGTTCAATGGAAGAGGATTTGCTGACAAATCTCCAACCAGCTCCAGTGCAATTACATTTTTGATTTAGTTTTAGAAATCAGACTTCTAAGTACCTTTCCTGGTTTATGAACCTGTAAGGAACTCATTGAACAACCGGGCCATTTTGTCCTACGTGACTCCCTACAGTGAATTCAGTGAAGTCGCGCTCCTTCTCCAGCACTTGTGTTACAATCTTTTGCGCATCTCTACCTCCTAATACTCGCCTAGCACATCCTGCATCTGCCATGTTTCCCTGCACAAACAGAGGAGACATGCTACATGATAAATAATACAATATGAACAGGCAGCATGACACTAAATTGTGGAAAAGATGTAATTTATGAACACAGTCTGAAAAAACAGTCTACAAATTTACTCCATCAGACAAAGATGGTGTGAACTGCAACTCTGAGAATTATGCCCAAGGCAATGGACTGAACACAGGAGATCTTCCACATGTGACGATTTAAACCAGTTGAAGTTCCTATCCTTTGCCTGCTTCCCAGTCAGTCTTAGGAAATCAGAATCAACCCATCTCTCTTATCTTACCAGGACACAGTTTCAAATTTTGTGCCTGCTTTTCTCCTTTTAAGTTGCTCTTTGCACTGCAGTCCCCAAGGTCTGCTTTGTTTATTTTGCCCAAATTTCATGCCTTGCCCACTTTTATTAACTGACAAACTGTTAAGCCAGATTGAACAAAGCTGCTAAGGCACTACTAGCAATTTCATTTTCTGCAAATTAATAAAAGCTGCATTTATTTCAAGTTTTCAGATTTTTCCAGGCTTCTGGAGTTGCCCTTCTACATTTACTTACTGTTTTTCAGATTTCTAAACCCTGCTTCTACCATGCTACACAAATAGCAGAGGGTCAAGGGTGAGAGCAGAAGCCCAATAGGTGAAAGGTTGAATAACTTGAAAGAAAAGGATTGCAGTTTTCAAGGAAGAAGTTTAACAGGTTTGGGACTTCTCAAGTACTCACTAGCGGTTGTTCCTCCCTTACTTGGCCAGGTCAGTGCTGACATTACATATTTGACAGTCACGTACTTTTTTGTTTCATTGGGTTTCTAAACTGTCAATCTGTTTTGTCCTTGCCCTTGTAAAGCTTTATCTTTGGACTTAGGGCATATTCCGCTCCCTTTTTCTTGTGTGGTTGTTTTTCATTTGGAATATTTCTTCTTTGTTTTCCTTTGTCTTGTATATATGTGTGAGCGCTATAGGTACAGATATTTGAAGCTATACAGTATCTAGCATACTGGGATCCCAGTCTACTGGTAGTGGGAGATGCTACAATAATACAAATCATACTACCTGTCAATAAAAAGAAATGGAGCAAGCATTTCACCTTTTTCTGTGTGTTAGTTGAGAGAAAACGCTTTCACCTTCTACCTAAACAAGGAGCCATTTTGTTCTCCACATGGCTCTGTTTTTGTTGTTGACTTTCTATTCATTTTTTTTAATAAAATAGGAAAAATACGAACTCCAAAGCATAAAGGATATCGGAGAGTTTTGAATTATTTCTGTAATTACTATATATCTTGCAGCTGACCTACTTAGTTTATTTTTATATGAAAGTATGAATTTGAGCCATTTGCATGGAAAACTAAACAAAAGTAAAGGTAAGGTAACACCATCAAAAAAACACAGAAAGTTTCTCAAAGAAAAGTCTTAAAATTTCTCCTTAAAACTCTCCTACCTGAGTCCAGAGCTTGAAATTGGGAAGGATGAACTACCAAGAGACCATAGGAAGCATAGGGACTGAGCACACTCTGTGCTTGACCCTTCGAAAACAGCAAAGAACATGAAATAGGAAGTATCCCAAGCATCCCGCACACACAGTCATTGCAGCCCCAACTCACTTGTAGTGAATGTCTACAGGAATTTCTCTTCTAACTTTGCTGAGAGGCTGGTTCTGACCCCGTAGCAGAAGTGTGTCCGCTCTGTTTGGAAACCACTTTACGAGAGGGCCTTCTGGCCTGCAGGGCTCAACATCCAGTTGTAGTGACTGAAGCTCAACTTGCCGCCTGAGAGATTTGAGCAGTTGAAAAAGATCACTTGCTCTTTCCTTCCTGCCTTCCTTTTTTTTCCCCCTTAGTTAATTGCTAAAGTTTTGTTTTTACAGTAGCTGAAAAGCAAACATCCACTGAATAAGAAAACTTCCTCATGCCACAGAACAACATTACCACAGAGGAACAACAGCTTAAGCTATGCTTATCCATGTTCAGGATATGTACTTTGACCATAGACCATTCATCATGCATTGTAGCTATTGCCAGTGGTTAGACCACAGACATCCAATTGCTCCGAATTAGCTCCATGACATTCTCTGGTTAAGCTAGTGCATATGGCAAAATAGATCGTATACTTATGGTTAAACTTTAAACATAGTTCTCCAGAAGTCCTTTCTACAGGACTTTCTGGTATTATCTCCAATAGCCAGCTACTAATCCATCCTTTAAGAATGTGAATACAGGTGTTGCTGGCATCTTTTTCCTGGTCCGATAGAATTAGAAATGTAAGTACTTGGAATGACTAGAGAAGCAGGCTCAGCCCTGATGGAAATGCAAGGGCTGGAGAGCCGTGATCATGTTACAAGACAGACAGTGCATGCTGCTTTAACTGACACGGGGGTGGAAGGGCCATATGTACTTAAGCTAGCCTTGCCTTGCCAGCAAATTCAAAGTTGATCATTGCAAATGTAACAACCTCTCTGACTGATGCCTGATATTTCTGAAGCAGGAGCATCCTTCGGGGCTTAAAGAAACACCTCCGTTATGTTAAAGACAGATGAGCACAGAGCTGTGTTTACAAGTGTGTTTTTATGAACTCTACAATAAACACCACTGCGGATATGGGGTGTCTTGCACATGGGAAGGTGTGTGCGTAGAAGGCATAGTTCATTTCTGAGCCACGGAAATCCCCCTGTGTTGGCCGCAATTGTCCCAGCAGTAATAAACCCTCTTTACAACAGTGGAACCCTCTTTACAACAGCTCTATATGAAACTGGCCCAATTCATGCTCCAGGATAGCTGTCTACAGTCAGACACTGTATGGAAAATTCAAGCTTTCAGTGTAGGCCCAATCTGGTGATGGTCTGTGTGCGCAATTATAATAAAAAACCCACAATGATAGTGATATTCACAGCACCCTGTTGGGAAATCAATCACAGATCCTAAGAATAACTAAGTTAGACTATATGGAGCAAAAAGGAAAGGGAAAGAATGAAAATTTTAAATGATTTATGTTTCACATTTGGTTGATCTAGAAGTCCTAATTATGCTCTGGTCAAGGGAACTATATTGTACTAGGCAAGAATTTGGCCAAAAGGATTTTTTTTTCAAATTCCTTAAATTCCTATCCCATATGCTACAAAGATTCAAGAAAAGCCATACTCAGTATTTTAAATTTCACCCAAGTGTAAATATTCATTGCACCACCTTTTTTTCTGTTAAGTGAGATTTTGGGAATGTGAAATTACCTTGCCTCACAAAATTCCCTTACTTTCACAACACTAATTATAAGTAATTACTTGCGCTGCTCCTTTAAGAATAAGAACATTATCAGCCAGCCCACCTCAGGGAATAAATATGCATCTCACTTTGATGAAATTTGCACACAATACCGGTCAGGTAGTTAATGAAGCCATAAACCATAATATGTCTGAGGCACTAAACATCACCTTATTCATTTGGCCTTGGTGTTTAAGAGAGCAAGAGATGTTTATTGCCATGAGACACCCTCCTCGCCTTTAGGATCACCATTCATAGGCAGCTCTTTGTAAATAAACATATAACCTTTGCAATGGTAATTTAAGACTGTGCAGTAAAGAAGATGCAGTGAGTGCATGGAGAGTGGAAGAGAAGATAAAAAACCTCATGAATAAAGTCGAAGGCTGCAGGCTAAGGTGTTTATTAAGTCCCAAGCTGTTTTTTTCCTCCACTTTTCCTCTCTACTGAAATAAAAACAATGATTACTATGATGCTCTAAAATTAGAGCACATTTGTCGTTTTTAAAAGCAGCTAACAACTGAACTTCAACCATGCAACAGCATAATAGGTGTAGAAAATAGATCTGCCCTAGGCCTAGCCTCTTCTGTTGTGTAATCAGCCAGTGAGAAAGCAGGAGATCGGCCCAGATAATGTCAGTTTTCCACTCTAGAGCAGCGCAGGTATAAAAGGTATACATTAAAATGCATCAGTGAAATACTGCAGGCCACCAGGATGACTTCCTAGGCCAGCGCGCTGTACAGAATTGGTTAACTTTTCAGCTTCAGTGCCGTATCTTTCCTATGTGTCACAGACAAAATCCCTGCATTGAAATGAATAAAACCCTGAATCATAAAAAGACTTTACACTTCAGCCTCAGGATCTCAAAGCGTGTTGCAAAGAGCATGAATTAAACCTCCGAGGGCCCTGAAAGGTAGTGAAAGAAGATAACTCTGCCTGTTTTATGGCTAAGGAAACCGATACACAGGGCCCTGACCAAGGTCACATAGCAAGTATGAGGCAGATAATAGTTAGATCTCCTGATTTCTGTTTCTGTGTTTATTCCTCCCTTCTCTTTCTCTGTCTCTTACTCTGAAAAATAGCACAATAGTATTCTCAAAAATTCTCATAATTCTTATTAACCACTCTCCACTTTTTCTACAGCAGAAAAGGTAATGATCTCCATGCTCACATGCCAGAGAGGTTCGATAGATACTGCAAATTACCTATTTTACCTTCGATGAGCAACTCATGACAAAATCACATGCCTTCTAGGTCTTGTCAGTCAAGCTGCAGAGAACAGTGCTGATCTTTTAACACCACTAATACTGTCCCCACCGTTGCACTGGGTGAAGCAGCGGATACAAGCCCACCGATGTACAGACACCATTCATGGAGTCCCTGGCTCATAACTGTCCATCACTATCTCTGATGGAAGGATTCTTTGATCTTTAGAGATATTCAGCAATATTACAAGGTGGATTCTTCATTCCAATAGGCTTGTTGAATCACAAGGGCTTTTAAGCTACCTTTTACTTCCAACTATTACTTCTGTTACCAGTTCAGTTTTCATGCCAAATTAGAGAAACCTCAAGGCTGTTCTACATGTTACTGCTGGCCTAAGACCTAAGTTGCCTTTGAAACCAGCTGATGGCAAATATCACGGACAGACCATCCCTCCCTTCCTTTCCATCTAGTTAAACTATGCTCATCGAGGTCCATCATGGTCACATCTACACCAGCACATGAATAAACGATTGCCATAGTGACTTATGGAGACAAATCAATAGATACTTTGCATTGGCATCACAGAGTAAAAAGTTGGGATATTCTAGAGAATAAGCACTAATCTTCAAATATTCACATGCTTTGCAATATTTCCAGAGGGCTTCTACACATCACTGCATCAAGGGCAGACAGTGTACGAAGGTTAGAGTACTCACTTGCTCTGTTCTGACTGGCTGCTAACAAGAAAAGTGGGTAGATTCAATAATAAATATACTATAATGACATACTAAAATTTGGGAAATTGCAGGAGTCATGTTTCTCATTCAGAAGCAAACCTAAAATAAACCTGAAAGCCTGAAAACATCACAATTTTGTCTGATGAAAAAGTCCCAACTGAACAGCTCAGTGAAATGACTTTGCAAGTGTATATAAAAGACATATCACAGGCAAATTGAGCTACGAAGTTTGAGTTTTTGATCCCAGAGAGAGAGAATAATGTGTCCCTCCATTTATCCATGAACTCTGCAGCTGGCAGGGGCTGCTTTCTGTTAGTAATTACCATGAACAGATGAGGAAAGATTTTTTTCCCCCCTTTTATTTTGACCTGCAGTTAAAGAAAATTTGTTTGTTTTATTTTAGGTTTAAAAATGATGAGGCAGCATCAACCTGTGTTTCACCCCGGAGTTGTTGATTTTCCCCTGTCTTCTCCCCCTCTCTTCCTTTCTCTCTCCCCCTACCACAAGCATCTTAATTTATTTCAGACTATGAGTGTGCAGATTCCCAATTTAGTGAGAAGTGTTTGCTGCCAAGGCTCTTCAGGGGCTTTCTCTGCAGTTTATTTTCTTAACTACAAGTTTTAGGTTGTTTTGTGTATGAGAATGGTGGGGAAGGAAGGAGGGGACTCCATTCCTTCCTTAAAATGTGCAACCTAAAATGTTCAGATTTGCTTTTTACTAAGTATGAAAAAAAAAGAAAGAAAATTAAAAGCAGAAGGGCAGCTGGGACAGCACTGGGTTCACGCCTGGTTCTACACAGCGCCACTGGGAACATCTTGGATGAGAGGCACTTTCAGCCCCTTCAAAGTTAGATGTTGGGAAGCTCTGCCTGGTCTTTGGTGGGTCTGGACCGCAGGTGCACCCAAAGGAGCATACAGGAACTGCTCAAACCATCCTGCTTTTAGTCACAAAAAACATCAATTTTATTGAGCATTTGATTTATCATTGAGCTCCTGAATGTCTGGAGCTCCATGGACATGTCCTCTTTTTCCAGCTGGAAATTTTGTCTGGGCAAAAATAAGGAAGAATTTAGCCAGTCTGAAGGGATTTCTGAATGGCCAATGACGTGGCTGGGATAATGCATCCCCCAGGCTGCGGGATGCTCAGCCAAAACGGCGCAGCACCCAGAGGGACCACACCAAGGCCCTGCGGATGTGCTGCTTAGTCAATGCCCACGTGCGCTGGCCAGCCGTGGGCTGCAGTGGCACACTGCATGTGTGCCCCATTAGGCCATAGGATTTCCCAGACGGAAATGCAAGAGGCCTTGCCTCACTCAAACTTTTGAGAAATGTTGGTTTCTGTTCAACTGGGAGTGAAGCCAAGTGGATAACAAGAAACAAACCTGTTTCCTGCAAACTGGAAAGCCTGTACTGTGGCCATCATAGCAGCCTGCTCCCTTTCAGCCTTGGGACAACACTACAGGAGAACAGAGGGTCCTCCTGGGCCCTGGGCCCACTGGCTCCACCACGTTATCCATCCCCAGTGAGCGCTCAGAGTGAGGAGAAAGCTCAGAGAGCCTTTTCCTCTACTGCCTTCTCCACAGTCCACCTCCGCAGAAAGTATTCTTGGATTTGTTTTACTTCGGAGGTCCCCAGCTACCCATTACTCCCAAAGGGGACATGGAAAAAGGTGAAAAACAAAGTAGCCAGACTCAATAACTGACACAGCTCCAATGCCACAAGGGTATCAAACACTCGTTGATGTGAACCTAAATCGATCCTTAGAGGAAAGCGCATATATGATTTCAATCTGATGAACAATTAGAAGCAAGAAGGAAATGTGGGAAACCCCAGCATGTTATCAGCAGTCCATGAGCAATAATAATATAGGGTTCATTTCACCAAGGAAATTTAATACAAAGTATTCACACAATTCCAAACAAAGGAGAGCAATATAAGACGTCTATGAAAGTAGTTTTACTTTTGTAAAAAATAACCCCAAGCGGGTTTTCTTTAGGGAAAGCAAAGCTTCCCTCCCATTAGCCCACTTCCTGCAATTCCTCAGTGCCATAGTGTGTTGGGAATATACCCAAATTTGTTTTTATGCAGATTACAGCACTCTCATGTTTCCTTAATACAGTTTCATAGTTGATTTCCTTTGCCCATATTCACTGAAAACTGTTTAACATATGCCTCACAACCAGCCACTCTCAGGGACCGGGCTAGCATCGTGACTTCTGTTTTTTTGCAAGCGTGCAGGGGGAGCAATTGTTGCAAGAATTTTTGTTATGCTATTTAAAATAACCATTTTAAAATTTATATAGTTGTATATAAAAGTTATATATTTTTCACATTCCCAGACAGCTACATACACAGGCAGTTTTTAGTTGCTCCTTTCCTCCTTTTTATTTACTTCCCTTTTGTCACTGGTATGTTCAGTGATCATTCAGTGCTTCAGATGATTGCAAGAGATCTGTTTTATTCTGTTTGTGGTTCCAAACAGCTGCGGTCAAAAATATAAATGGATTTTTATGGGACTGATCCAGGAGCCACGTCTGGGAACCTCAGATCTTAGAGATGCAGTCCTCAGCACCTACCTGACAGTGTTAGGAAAGGCTGTGTCATAGGAACGAGGAGACAGAGAGCAGATCATGCTAGGCAAAGGAAAATTCTTGCCCAGAAGAATGGAGAGGACTAGATCAAACAGAGGAAAAATGCTCATGTGCCATCTGCAACTCCTTTGTGGTCAAGTCATGAAACAGTGGGACACAAAACAGGAGAGACATGAGAGAAAGATCTTTCTGCATTTGTTCCCCTCTTTCTAGCTCAACGTATATTGGATCAGTTTGCCCAGTTTTTCTAACTCAGGGAACAGATGGTGTCATATTTGAATATAAAATGAGTTTTCATTTGCTTTGCCATAAAAGAAAAAAAAACACAAACAAACAAGAACAAAAAAGAACTCACCCAAAAATGATGCTATAGTTTTTTTAAAGACCTGTGGTCTCAGTTACAAGCTGAGCTTGTTTCAGTTCCCGGATCTAATTTGTGGTCTATTATGGTCCTTTTATGCCTGCAGATGTACAAAATGAAAAAAGTCCCTTCTACAAATGGAAATACTTTTCTACTTAGACAATGTTCATGTTTTGGGGAAAAGTGAAAAACTGTTTAACCACATTTGGCAGCAAAATTCCAACTGTACAGGCACAGAATTTGCTGTTGTTGCTCTGTGCTGTGTAGCTTTGAATTCAATTAGAATTCAAACCCACTCCTTTTTTAAAGTTCTGTTATGTTATAGGAAACAGCTTCTGAAATGAATAGTTTTCTCGTGATACATCTTGTCAGGACCTACGAGAAAGACTAAGAAATCTCAGATGCGAACCTCTTCACATGACAATCCCAGGACAAAGATGTAGGTTCAAGTGATATCAGATGAAACGAAACAGGATTTAAGAGATGAATAGGCTATGGTTGCTGGTCTTCTGTTCCAAGACGTGAGTTTCATCCCTGAAGAGCTTGAATAAGGGATCTGAATAACCACTCCAGTTGTATGCCAGTGTGACTTCATGATGTCATCGTGGTAATCAGTGCAGTTAGACAGTCACAAAAATAGAGTCACATAGTGATAGAGGAAGCCAACAGGTCAGATGAACAATCAAGACCTTCTCGTGAGTCTATCTTCAGTCTTTCACTTGTATCACTTCTCCCCTGCTATGATGCTTATAAAAGTTTCGGGCTGTTTGCAGGTGCCAAAATATTCTCCGAATAAATTTGCACTGAATTTGAGACAAGCTGACTGAAGACCTCTCCTGAGTCCCTTATTTTCTCAAGTTCCACAATTACAATGTTATTGTAAATGGAGTTCTTTTTTTCTCTTTAATTTACACTCTGTTGGCTTGCATATTACCCTCCAGCACATCTATAAAAGAACTTGGTTGCCGAAGCGGGGCAGGAATTGAGTGGTTTAGGATTTGGTAAAGGGATTAAGAAGTCTTTCATTTCTAGGTCACTAGTTCAAGACTGTCATGACTGTAGGCTGTCTACTGACCTGTGTTAAATATATTGGTGGATGCTGCTTACTCTCTATCAAAAAATCACCACCACATTTGGCATTGATTTGACTTTATAGCAGAGTAGGATTGGTATGCATTAATCAGAAATGGGAGCATGTTGCAAAGCTCAGACCAGGATGTGAAACCTCCCAAGGTTTGAGAATGGATGTGTCTGGGACTCTGGCTTGACTTCTCGAAGCAAAAAGCCAAGCAATGAAATGTGGGTTTCAAATTTTCTAGTAATTTAGCGTTAGGATCCAGGTCCTACTTTTACTTTTAGCTGTCCTCTTACCTTATGAAAAGGCATTTCTTTCTCTATTTCTCAGTTGTCAAACTGTAAAAAAGTTTCCTGTAAAAGCCCTTTTTCTTATTTAGCTTCCAGAGATCCCCAAAGACAGAAAGAAAGGAAAACATAGAAATTAGGAGATTATTAATGACTCAATCAAGTATGAATCTCAGAGGTAAAAGGGAGCCGTTATCACTCCTGGTATATTTTAGCTAAACATTGGAAGAAATACCAGGAGTTTGAAGCTTTGAGTTCATTCAAATTAAAAGAAGAATTCTATTCCCCAAAGAAATTCAAAGAATAGGCCTTCAAATAGGTTTTCTTTAACACCTTAGATGGGAAGCTCTCCTACCTCCCCTTTCCTCCTAGAGACACCACACTCTTCAACTGGCTTTTGACCCTAATGGGATGTTATTTGCTATTTTCCAGTCTCAGTCCCAGCTGTGAGTTCGTAGTAAGAGTCAGCTGAAGAAAGGCTGCTTCCCTCCATTCCAAAGACTGCGCATTTTAAACCACTGTGCTGCGCACTGCTTCTGCCAGCACTCAGGAAGACGTCAAATCAAGTAAAAATTCCAAAAGTAGAAAACTCATTGAAAGTGTAAACTCAGTAAAGTGTTAAAATGCTGCATTATCTCTAGTTGGGAGGCAGCTTTCGTAAATGGCACTGAAAAGCAATCAAATTGGAAGATAAATACAACCTGGAAACAGCAGGAAAAGTTATACTGAACATAAATCTGCTTGTGATAATTTTAATTAAAACTGAATGTGATACAGTGCTTGATGTGATATTTCCTTCATTCCTGTTTATTATTGGGATTACATTTGTATATTCTGCTCAGCTGTAGACCTGCGCCATCAAGTACAAGGGAATTCAGATACAGTTAGGCGAATACAAAGGCTAAAAGAAAGCAGGCAAGTGAAAATTTTTTTAAAAAGAGTGAGAGGAAGAAGCACAGTTGCTTTTATAAGCATTCACCTCTCACAGCCTTCAGGATGCTGTGGTGGCCACATGTTCCATACCTGACCATATTTTGATTTGGGACCTATTAGCTCTAAAGAATTTTCTTCTTTGAAGTCGGAGATTTAAGCATGGGCCTCTTTTTGCTGGCTTGTCTGAGTTAGTGCCTTCCCCCACAGCATTTCTGGGTGCTGGCAGCAGGTTGTTTTATTTTTATTTAATCTCTTTTTGTGCTCAGGGTGCAAAGGAGTCAGGCTTGCTCTCCGTCCTTTATCTTATTGTGAGCTTGAGCTTGAGCTCTGAGTGGATACAAACAGCTTCTGCTCTTCCCTTGCAGCCCAGCAAGCAAAGGGCAAGGTGCCTCTCTGAGAGAGGCAGAGTTTCTTTGTCCTCTTGTAGGGTGCTAGAAGAAAGCAGGCTTTCAGGGATCCCTGGGTCTCCATCAGCCCATAGTTGCAATCAGCACAGTATCTTCCCATTTAAAATTTTTCCTGTATGTCTAGAGTAACTCAAGTATCTAACCAGCAGTGGCTCAAGGAAGAAAACAGTTTTCTAGTGTTCTGAGTCACAAAGATTTCAAGGTATCCTTCTGTTCTCTCCTGGGACAAGATCAAAGACTTTATCATTCCTCAGCTGACCCAGCAACCAAAATGAACAGCTGCCTTTCCCTGCTTTTTAAGGAACATTTCACACTGGGATCACCAAAAGCAAGAGCAAGCCACATCAGTGAATTCAAGACAGGGGATTTGGAGGCAGTGCCCTGTCTACACAAGCTGAATGCCTTAACCCACAGCTTAATCTCTGCTCTGAATTCCCTCTCTTGAAGTCACTTTGGCTAGCAATTTCATCCGCGGCCAGAGAAAACCCAACTGAATTTTTAGCTTTAACAAATCAATGTTGTACCCCCCCCAATCCACTCCAAATTTGTTTAATTGGGAAAATTCCCACTTCACACAATTATAATTACAAACAACATTCATACTGATAGCTGTAGAACTTGGTATGGTCTTAATTCTTTGTTCCTCAAGGTGAAATTCAGTGAGAATTTGATCCTAAACCCAGTTTTCCCTATTTGGTATGGCTTTATCGTATTGAGGAGCCTAGAGCAAATGACATAAACCCTAACATTTGCACACTGTGCCCAGCTGAAACTCAGCTCTTATTAAAAAGAGAATAAACTGGATAAACTGAGAATAAATTCTCAATAAACTGCAGAGAGCCATTCTCAGATGATTGAGAAGGGAAGCATCCACGTAGCTATTTATTTACTCCCAGAAGGTGCTAGCAGGCCAAATATTACAGGACTGTGAGGTCTGAAGAGAAATGAAGATGTTTGAATGCATTTATGGGAATCTAAAGCCTTCTGTCTGAGCTTTCTGTGTTTCAAGAAATGATATTATCATGGGGTGGGAATATCTGCTAAGAACTTTTGAAGGAGATCTTTAGTCATAGTCTATCAAAGCTTTAAATGAACGTGAAACCAAGGAGACAAAATGAATAACTCATCCTAATGGAATAGCAGATGGTAAGATCTCACAGCATATCATGGTAGTGTTTCAGTATCCACTACATAACATTTCTTTTTCCAAGTGAAAATAGTGCTCATTCTTGCTGTTTAATGTCTACAAGGTCTGGTAGAGACTAAATCATGATAAGAGCCACAGACATTTTGGAAAGCCTGAAATTGGATAAGTGTCAGTCACTATCACCTCCATCAACCTTAACTTCCTTAGTCACAATGTAAACAGCTCTACGTAGTTTTATTTCATCATTTACTGAGAGGGGAAAAAAAATATATCCTAAACACTTCTGGACAGCAGCTGTGGGCAGAAAAATATATAGGATGGTGAAGCTTGTGAAGTGTGCAAGAAAAACAGTGCTAGTTAAACAAGCCTGAAGATTGGGAATCCCAAGGCATTCGCGTGCTTCAGTTCAGAAAGGGGAGGGATGCTGCATTTCACAACAGAAAAAGTCTTAAAAAATAAAATAAAATAAAAATAATTGCTTTGGGGACTCGAGTTAAAACGCAGGTGTTTTGAGGGGAACATAAACATTTTTTCCTAAATGAGGCGTTGAGGGCTGGGAGAAGGGCAGTAAAATTAGTGGAATTACTGCCTGATTTTAACCAGATGATTGCTGCAGTTGGACACCAGCGCGTTTTCATTAGGGACTTTAATTTACAAGCCATTCACCGCATTCCAGTGCAACACAACAACTCCCCCCGGTCCTAAAGAATGCCAGCCCACGGCTTTATGGCAGCAGGGCCTGACTACAGGCTTGTTGGCTTTGGCTTTTTTTTTTTTTTTTTACTTTGTTGTTGTTGTTATTGTTGGTTGTTTTTTAATGCCAGCTTGACTCCAGCTTTGTGGCCAAGCTCCTTGTGAGGGAGAAAGGGAGTCACACAGCCTCAACTCAGCCAGGTAGCCCCAGGAGTCCATGTAAATCTCTGCCGGTGTTGAGAACATATGGTCCTTCTGCTAAGAGCTATCCTGATTCATACATAACGTGCAATCAAATACATTACGTCATTTGAGCATTAGATACTAGTATATTCCAGATATAAAATGACCCTTTTCGTGGCCTTCCATTAGGCCCTAAATTGTCATTAAAGTACGGTCCTGAAAGCCTGAAGCAGGTGAGGCTTTGGCCTCATGTGACCTAGCTCAACATAAATTTGTCTGATCTTTATAGAGGCAAATGGCCTAATGAACACAGTGGATAGAGAAGATTTCCCTGTAGCCAGCCCTCGGGATCTGGTATTACTTTCAGAGGTATGAGCTTTCTGCTTCAACCCACCTGGCAAAGCAGCAATAACTTCTTTTCTTTAACAAGTAACACACAGCTCTCCTACATTCCTCCTGTTCTCTCATCTTAGCCCTCTTTTAGACCTACTCACACCATATCAGCATAGGTTTTCCATGTACCCCAGAATCCTACTCTACTGCCACAGTGTAAGACAGCAAATCCAAAGCCAGATGAAGGCAAGGAATTCTTTTCTTTCATTTCATAGGTTCAGATCCCTCTCCGTAGAGGATAAACATGCCTTTGACCTGTCATTATTCTATGTTTATTTTTCTATTTCTTCTTTCTGTTGTTTCTTTTCTCACTGAATTTCACCTTTCCTATCTAGATCAGCAAGTATTCCCTTTTTTGTCCAATTAACTTTCCTCCCTATGCTGCTTGCAATTTTCCTTTACCTTTTCAATCAGTCTGAGTTCACATTTCCCCAATGACTTTTCTCTTGGCTAACCCTCTCTCCAGTTTTGGTAGGCTCACTGAGGTCCAACAGCCATAGTTAATGTTTGCCTGCTGTTAATCCCAGCCCTCACACCTAAATTATGATTAAAAATAGTGAACAGAATCCCAAAGCCAGAGGGGGTTTTGAGTCTGTCACCAAGTAGTTATAATACATGCTTGTTACACATTAACAAAACCCACAAATGCAGGAAGTGAGGTTTCCTTTCAGCTGCAATATTTATCTCCTGTTTTTTGAGGGCAGCCATTCTGGTCTACCACTGCCTCTCCTTTGCTCCTGTCAGATCTCACAAGCTCTGCTGGCTTGGCTCAGACATGTATTTCAATGGAAAACCTCCTATTTAAAATCCAAAACAGATTTAGTAAATAACGTTCTTCCCCTGAGGCAGGAATGAGCTAGCAGAGCAGGAACTGTGCTGACGGAGGAGTAACCTCACATACAAGAAAGGAAAAGAGCAAGAAGTCCCCCTGTATTTATTCATTTTTGGGATCCTGCACCCTACTTGAGAACTTCTAATGAAATATTGTTCAGCTCTCATTTAAATATCCTGAACAAATTCAAATTCACATTTTTATATCGTGGCCAGCTTGAATTGTTTAAATTATTCTTCTGTTTCTTCCCCTTTTTAAAATTTCATAGTACTTGTACTGCTATAGGTAAAACTGAGCAACACATTGCACTTCCAAAGACACTCTCTTCGCAGTGCCTGGGCTGAGAAGACGTGTTTTGCAGACGTAGTTTATACACAAAGCAGTTCCATTTATTCCCTTCAAATATTACTCACTGAATAGTTAGCTTTATTTCCTGTGCCAGAAAGTGTGAATCAATCCTGCATGCTATGAACATCTTTGTTAACTGTAAATATTTGCTAGCAGCCTATATGATCAAGTGGCAGCATACAATTGTTTGCAAGCACTTCTCTCAAGGAATATCCCAAGACCGCTGTTCTGATCCCTACCTGGAGCATGTGGGCATCACCTGGGCCGTTGGGTGATGATGTTAGTCCAGAATTAACAGAAGCTGTATGAACTTTACAACAACTTATGGCAAGACTAAATGATGAAGAAAAAAAAATACTTGTTTTCCCACCATTTGTAATGCTGCCCATGAGTATGCACTGATTTGCAAAACGCTTCCACTGTCCAAGCGGCTGAACTGACACGGCCACCCAGCAGCAGCCAGGTGCCTTCACAGAGTGCAAGGCCAACCTAGCAGAAGTCTAAAGTCAGCTTGATGGCTGCCTTTAAGTGGAGTAAATAATCTCACCACTAGTATTTATTTGTACAGGTAGGCATCACCAAGGCACTTTGCATTTTTCACTTTGTTACACCTACAAACTTGCTGAAAATCTCTGTGAATGAAAAATATTATTATGAAAACTTACTACGGAACCTTTCCATCCTTCTACAGATCTGAGCTGGCAGAGGCCCTGACATGCATCTTCCTGTGTTTTATAAAGCAGTTATTTTGACAGTCGGACTATCAGATGGATCGTCACGGAGCCATTCTGCTCTCTTGCAGTTTCCCCTCTGAAGGATAACACACCTCGTACCTTGGAGGGCCTCTCCGTTGTCCAGCTAATGGCCTTGCTACCTGTTGCCACGTAGTCAGAGTCCAAAATAGCATCAGGACATCTTAAATGCATCTTAAGTAACTCAGGTGTTTTATGCCTTGTTGATTTTCACTGGAATTTAGGCTCCTAAGTTACCTGAGCAACAGAAGCTGATCAGCTTCTTTGGGTTTCTGAACTATATTTTAAGTGTAAAAGAGGTGGATGAATTTTCTGTATTAATCAGTTCATAGGAGTCTCTCTTTGGTACCAATCTGGCATGAATTATTTTCCTTTGCTATTCAGGGACCCTTCAAAACTTCACTTCTTGTTTTCCTAAGATCAGCTTGTATAATTGAGGGCTAAAATGCAGGGCAATTTGTTCAGATCCCTCACTAATCTGCTTATCATCATCTCATGGATATGTTCGATCTTAGTAGAAGAAAAAAAATGAACAAAAGAAGAAGCTTAAGTGTTTCTTAAAAATACAGTGAATACAAGCAATTCTGAAAATGTATGTTAAATAATTTGCATTTTTATCAAAATTTGGAATCAGTAAAAATTTTTCTTAAAGATGAAAATAAGACATTGAAATTCAGTTGATTTACTAAATTATTAAAGATACTATTCTTTTTTGCTGCAATTCTTGAATATTATGAAATTCGATCTCACTCTATGAGAAAAAAAAAGGGGGGGGAAAGTGGATTTTGGGCTCCTTTATAGCCCTTAAGAACAAATACAAATACAAATGTTTGAGGAGCACGGTAACTATATCGAGAATATCTCATATAGAACTGACTAATCTTCAAAAGTTTTCTTTGTAAGGTACTATGATTTTTAAACAACTCATTGACAAAGAGCTTCTCATAATCATGACTGATCAAAAAGCACAAATCTTAGGTTTCTTCATAAATTCTATTATTGATATTACTGCCCTGTACAGGTTTGTTTATTATTTATACGTTTAATAATTAGAGATGCTGTAAGATTAGAAAGTTTTAACATTGTATGACAAACTATGAAAGTGACTTTTGCATAATTCACCAAAAATGTGATGTCCTCATGGACAAAACACAAAACTTTTGAGGGTAAGTGAGTCAGATAGGGTAGAGACGTCAAGACTTTGCGCCCAAGACAGAAAGCTGCTGCTAGTAGGATGAGGATCTATCCATTCATGCTCAGCTGATCCCGAGGAAGCTCTAAGGTGGAACAGAGTACAGATGTTGTACACCAGGGCTCTGGTGTTGAAAGGGGATAAATGACTAATAGCTTCCATGAATAGCCAAAGTGTCACAAGCTCCTAAAAGCTACTAAGATGTGCTTCAGCTTTTTCCTATAATTATCTCACTTCTAGGCTAAACTTGAACAGAAAACCCACTTGGTTTTGTAAGAAATACTCTTGTTGTTTAGGAATGCAGATGTTGCTGAGATTCAGAAGGAAACTTGCTTTCATTTGGCCAGCTGTCTCCTAACAAGATGTTCACAGACTCTTTATTGTACCCTTAACACTTAATCCAGCAGACAATGACTTAATGTTAGCTCTTGACACAAATAGATACTGCACTATATCGAATAAGGCTGCAGCCATCAAAATAATTCTCATTTGAGAGTAAATCAGTCTGAACCCAACTTTGGGAGTCTGCTGCATAAACACTACCAAAGGAGAAATAAACATGTTCTGTTGGCCTGAACTACCATAACTCTCTCAGCTGCAGAAAGAAAATACAGCACAAGAGAAAAAGGAATGTTTAGATATAACTTAGAGAATGGAAATTTTCTGTTCATGTTTAGAAGATCTCACAATATCTGACCACAGCCATGTGTGCTAGTTGATATCTACCCCTTCCCAAAAAAATGTTCGGGCAGATGGAGAATGAGATTGCTGGGATTTGATTATCAGAAATAAAACCACAAACCTGGATGAGCTAATGTTGTTCCAGATGCATTATCTTCTAATCTCCAGGAAAAGGGGAAAGGAACATAGAATCCTCCCTTAAAGAGGTCTTTCAGCAGGCTTAATCTCCCTACCGCATGGGAAGAAACTGCTGCCTAAAACCAAAGGGGCTCTCTGCCTGAGTCACAACCTGAGTAAAAGTTAGGTCCTAAGGAGCAGCAGCACAGAGACAAATAGCTGAGTTAATCACAACTTTCCATTACTTTGCTGAGACACAAGAAGATCCCCGGGTCCCTCCTCTACTTTGTACCATTCAGCAGATGACCTCAGGTTCATGGCCTAGTATTTGTCATTTGCTTATTTTCATCCCAGCCCACCTCTCCACTCTTTCTCCACCAAATTCCTTCTGTGTTGCAGAGCTCAGTCACAGTGAAACCCTTGGAAACAATTTCTAGGGCAGCACTTCAAATAAAAACCTGTCAAAACATTTAAGTCCAAAGAGTCCACAGCAAAAGGTTTGATTTTGAACAAAATTTCATTTTGGAAATATTACCTGGGATGACTGTCATTTCTTTAAAGGGCCCTGAGCCTTGCAGAGTAGAGCACTACTTTGAATGCATTACCAGGGTGCTACAGCAGAGCCCACAACGGTGCTTGCTCACCTGAGTCTTGGACACCTGAGCTCAGCAACAAGGTGGCTGCCCTTGAGGGATGTCCCAAAGCTCAAGCCAGGTCCCCTATGCATGCGCACGGATGGCTCTTTGCCACATGCAGTGACTATTAGAGGAAAATGTGGGAGACCAATGTGGGATGCCATGGCAGTATTTAGATGCCTGAGAAATACCTGGGTGCCTTTGCGTAGCCCAGGGTTGCTACTTCATATGAAAACAAGAAGTTGCTTTTTAAAACAGCATTTACTTTGTCTGACACATGTGTAAATGTAAGTCAATTCCTTTGATTTCAGAAGAGTTCTCATATTTTAAATGATGTCATGGAGAACAGAATTTATCCCACAACAAGCCATAAGGGGAGAAAACTGTAAAGATGCTTCTACCATTGCTTCTTCATTGATAAAAGGTGAAAACCTCAGACAATGAAAATAAAAAAGAAAAGAAAAGAGAGAGACAGTTTTAAGGGCTTTTAAAATATCTAATGCTTCAGGATCTAAACTGGCAAGGATCCAAGCAGTGTCTTAAAGGGACAAGCACGTTATTATACTTTCTAATTCTTCCAAAGTCTGTCTATAGGATATATGAGCTGGCTCTAATATGACTACTCTATTCTCATCCTCCAGTGGTATACTCTGGTCTCAGCTCATAAATTGAAAATGGAAGATCAGTAAATCAGCATGGACCGTTTCAGAGGGTGAATTTCCAGTCAAATCTTCTGGTTTATCTTAAATATTTCATCTTAACGTCACCTTTAGAAAAATCTTTCATTCAAGTAAGTTACAACATCCAGTTCTAAACCGATTACACTCCCCCACTGACCTTCCGGAGAGAGGCTTCTACAGTACTACAAATAGCAGGTTGGCAGCTCTCTATTATAGCTTAGGAAGGAGACTTTCTGGTATAGCAAAGATCTTTAAAATCATTCTAAGACCTTATGATGCATAAACAATGCTCGAGGAGGTCAATATTAACATAATAAAGCAGGTACACTGCTGTGGTCCTTGGTCCTGGGCCATTGCTGTGGACAAGAGTCCACCGTTTTGGGGAGGGATTTTCATGTTCCTTACCTCAGAATGAGAAATCCATTGATATTAATAATAATTTAAAATTATTGAGCCTAACTACTTCTTAGGTCACCTAAATTTCAGCAGCCTCAGCATGGGGATCCCTTTTTTGAGGCAGGAAAGGATGCAGTGGTGAAACAGATTAAGAGGGAAAGAAAAAATGAACACTCTCAGTGAGTCTTCATGTACATCCTAGCAAATAATCCTTCCAATAATAACAGCAGCCTCCTTCCCTGAGGAGCAGTACTCCCGAGAAGCTCAAAGAAACACCTAAAAGATGTTGAAAACTTAGCTCATGAAATGTGCTATAAATGTCATTCGTTTGAACTAACGACAGTTGTACTGGACAATAAACACGCTTCTTCATAACTGACCACACAATATGCCCAGACAATATGGTTGAGTCTATCCTTTCTATTCCTTCTCTGGCCTGTCTCAGGAGGATTCTCCAGTTCTTTACACCAGAATGACCAACACACTGATACTGATAATATTCTTTTGTCTTACGACTGGAGATGATGTTGCTTTTCAAGACTTGAAGCTGGGAAGTTCCACAGCTGCTTATTTACACAGGGCTACACTCCACAGTTAATTCACCCTGACAAGAATGATGTTGAGCTTTCTTGCCATATGAGCTTGTATTTAAGATCCTGTCAGTTTTGAGGACTCTAAATAAGCCTTCTTTTAAATATTAATACTCCAGTGATACATGCCTTTAGGCTCTGAGTCTGGTCCAACCATCAAAACTTAGAGATTCCACAGTTCCTATCATCACAGTATTCCCATATAAAATAAATTTGTACTTTAAATTCTCCAGCGGATTCCAAGGTGGTTTTTTTGCACATTTTCCATTCCTCTATATCTAGTTAAAATACAGATCTACTTGGGTTCCTTCTGTAGGACTTCTGTAGATTTTGTAAACTCATGCCACCCTAAAAATAAATAATCAGAATATTTTTATGGCAATGTTTCTGAGTATGTGAAATACTACTAGTTTCTCTACACCTTGGTTCCTTCCTTTGAGGGCCTGCACATGGAATACTGGAATAACTCAAAGAAAGGATGAGTTTTCTCTCTAGTTCTTTAACCTACTGACCTTCTCCTTTTTGTTCTGGTAACTACAGAAATAAGAGTAATAACAAACTCCCTGAGACCAAACGGAGCTCTTCCGTGGAGCAAACAGAAGACTTCCTGCAACGCTGACCCATTGCAATGTTATGATAAATGTAGGCCTTAACCAAAAATAGCTAATAGCCTGTTGCTTGGGGACCTTGCCTAGGTCACCAAGCGAGACATAGGTTAAAGTCTTGCTTTGAATGCGATTGATACAGGCTTGGACCTATGTCTCTATAGAGTATGCCAAGCTATTTTTCATTCTGACTAGAAATTCCATGGTACACCTGAAGAGTTTTCTTAATAAAAGTTTTGATAAATCTTAAAAGTTATGGTTCAGTGAATTGACATTTCTGACAAAAATTTAATCTTTGCACTGAAAAAAAACAAAGAAAGAAATAAAGAAAAACCATTCAGGTCCACATTCATTTCCTGGAAAGAAAAAGAAAAAAAAAAAAAAAAAAAAAAAAAAAAAAAAAAAAAAGTTCATTTCAAAAGTCTCCAAAGAAATGTTTATGACATTTGGAACATCTTTGAATTGATAAAGTCATTCATTGTAAAATCAGAAGTGAAAACTCTTCCTCTGATTAAGTCAAAAGGCAGAATTGCCAGTAGGGCATTTTAGCTGCAAATAACTCTCCTTGAGTCCTATGTCCACTCCAATTTTTCCCTCTAATTAAATCCATCCAAGTAGTTAAGGAACCTTCAACTAACTTAGATCCTAATTCAGGTTTCTGATGCTGTGAAGGAAAAAGGGACTGAAGATGGTTCAGATGTTTTCTCTTATCCTTCCTCTCCCAACCAGCAGCCTCAGTCATCAACACCATTCCCACGGTATTAAGTACTGGATCCTCCTAGGCAACATTTCTTTGTTTATTAGCACTCAAAGTCCAGTAAAATACGTCCTTCCTCCATCCCTTCTCATTTGTCCCCCCAACACTTACTATAAAATCCATGAGACACACAACCAAACCTGACCCAAGAATCACAGAATGTGCTCTCAAAACGACACAGACAGATGAGATGCACATCACACACTCCAGTTGCAATTAATACTCAAGGCAAAAAGTGCTAGCAAGGGGCTTCACCAAATGGTATCATAATTAGAACAAACAAAGTGCATGTCAGGTTCAGTTCAAGAGAAATTCCCATAAGCTAACTCACAACAGCTAGACTAGAAATTCAAGCTCTTCCTTGATAGGAATTGTCCTTAACTTTAAATAAAAAATTTTATACATCATAGAACTAGACAGAACTACCTTTGAGAGTAAGCAATGACCACAGTGTATTCTTCCAAGACTTCACAGTACTGTCAGCTGTCTGTTTTCTTTCTGTTATGTGCAGAGTTTATACAGACACTCCCAGAGGAGCCCTTAATTACATGTCATGACAAGTCTCCCAATCTCTTTGCAGCTCTTCCACTTAACACACAGTGTAAACTCACCCAATTTCCCCTCACTTTCTCCTTCCCTGACTTCTCTCTCGGAGCTCCATGGAGGCCCATGTTGAAGCTTCATTATGATGGAGTGGACCCAGTACAGAACTCTATAAAAAAAGCATCCAACCAATTTATCAGAACAGATCTCTAAGTCCACAACAAACCTCATATGTTGAAGAGCCCTAACCCATGACTCAGAGGCAAAACTAAAATGTAAGTAACTTGAAAAAAAAAAGTTCTTTCCATTGCTTAGTCCTACCGTTTTTTCCTAGTTTGTGCAAGAAAGCCACCGGATTTTTACTAATGGCAGCACTGAGCAGTCCCAGCAGAGACAGAACATCATTATGGACAGAGCTGTACAAACACAGAAACAGTCCCTGCCCCAGAGCACTTATAATATAAATAGTAAAGTCAGTGGGAAGGAAAAATAGAAGCACAGAGAGGTGAAACATGTTGCTTAAGATGACACAATAGCTCAGTAGTCACTACAGGGTATTGCCTCTGCAGGTAAGAATTTTTGTAAGGAGTTTGCATAAAAAGAAAAGAAAAAAAATGGCAAAGCAATTCTCATGGCAAAGCTATTGTAAAGTCTGGTTGTAGTTCTAAAGGGATTGTGTAGAACACAGTGTCTCAGGGTGCCATATGATTCACTTCTTGTGATTCTTAGTGCAGATTTCCTCAATTTTCAAATCTAAAGGGATCTGTGTCTTTTTTACTGCCACACCTCAAACAAGTATCCAAAAATTAAAGTGCTATATTGAAACATTTATATTTAAAGCATTGTATGTTTTCACCAGATTTCTCTCCTGCCCATTATAGCCATGGTTTAACAGTATATTTAAGCACATGTTTAAATTTAACCACACAAGTAGTACTATAGACATCAATGAAACTACCTGCACTTAAAATTAAGCACTTGTTTAAGGGCAAGATGTAGAGAAACACATAGTGAGATTTTAAAAACCCCTTGAGCATTCAGTAGAAGTTAGGTGCTTAATGCTCTTAAGAGACATTTGAAAATCCCACTGAGATGGTGTATCTGCAGCTGAACGCCTCTGGAAATCTGGCAGTGAGGCTCAGAATGATACACTGATTGATTGCAGCAAGAATTACACCTCTAATGAAGTCCTGACTACACAGAGAATTTGCAACAGAGATGGCTGAAACTGGTGCAATGATTGCCTCCTTTTTCTAAAGCTGCCCTTGGACATTTGACCAAAGACCACTGGGTGACGTGTAATTCTATCAGCTACTCAAACAGCAGCTCTTGGAGGGCTCAGAGGGCCAGCAAGCCAGCTTTTAGCACATTTATGTTTAGCAGTTTCCAGACTTCTGATATCTGGGTATTTGTCACCCTCTACAGTGGTCAAAGACCTCCAGTCCTCTTCCCCCATCCCATCTCACCAAACCTTCCACCAGAAGACCACAGTAAGTAGCCTCAGACCTGACAAAAACAGCACTCACCTGGCGATGTATCCAAATGCCTGAGGACACTCAGAAGCTGGACAAACAATTCTAATGAAGAAATATAATTTTTCTAAGCTAATGAGAAGAAGAAAGTGACCTGAGCCTACAGGTATGAACCCTAATGGACAATAAGCCAAGGAGATAAGCCCCTGCTTTCCACACAAGCTAACAGGGGTCATGCTGGCCGGAGTTCGAATCTTTCTGGCAAGCAGTTCACTGCAGCTCTACACCTGGCTGGGTTTAATTTGTTATTTATGTCAGCTTTGCATATTTGTAAAGTTCAAGGGTTTATTGCCCTGGCCTGACCTTGCCAAGTCAGAGCTCACATGTGGTTCTCTAGTAGCAATTTCTTTCTAATAAACTTTACTTGAAAGAACATGTGTGATAGATTTTGTTGATGATTAAAAAGAATGGGGCTATGTTCATTGTTAGCCAGGCTGGTTTTGAAGTTTTGTTGGAAGTCACCTCTGTTCTCATTTAAGAAAAAGTGTCCCCTTCCCCCCAACCCCTTTATGTTACTGCACACCCTAATTATGTTTCATGTTGAAGCATGTAGCATTGTTTGTGTCTGTACAGTAAAAACACACCTCCCCCAACGTGCTTATTAAGATCATTAAATTAAATAGCATTGTTCTTGAATCAGAGCATGTGCAGGCACTCAAAACCTGGGCACACATAAGAGCATGAAAATGCAAGCCTCTGAGGCATGGACGTGTAAAAGGCAACCAATGCCTGATGTACTTTCTGCCAACACCAAAGACTGTTGCTCCTCATCCACTTTGTTTTTCCCCAGTAACAAAGGGGAAAAAAAATGTTCTCTATCCCTACAGGCTGTGTACACAGGGTCTGAGCCTAGCTGCATAGGATGCAACAGCAAATTCCCTTTGCCTTAAAAGGGCTTGGAAATTCATCCCCCTACGCTCAAAAACAAATAAGTTCTCTAAGTGGAACTTCTGAAGCCCACTGTTTTGAGCTTTCTGCAGGGTAGATTCTCGTGTGGCTAAAAGCATGGTTCTGTTTGTCTTGTTTTATCCTAACATCTAATACTGTCAGACTTTGAGGAACTGAACACCTACGAGCCTCTGCTCCAGGGCCTCCTTACATATTTGGCCTAACACGTAGGTCTCTCGCCAAGGATATCCACAGTCATGGACCATAGAGAATTCACATGCACTCAGAGCAACTGCACCTTCAGAGTGAACAAATCTAGCTACCTTTAGGGATTTTTTAAACTGTAGACTTCGTGCCCAGACGCCTATGTTTAACCAAGCACTGCCTAGCCTTCTGCTAAATTTGGTTGATATTGTCTGTCAAGTTTTGAAGTTATGAGAAGTAGGCAGACCGATAACATGATTGCATAAATCTCATTTTCTTACAAAACCCAGCTGAAAACTTTATAGCACTGCTAGCAATCCCAAGATCCTTTCTTCCTCTACAATTCTTTACTTTCCTCATAGCCTATTACATATTCAGCTTGGGCTATGATTCTGAAAAGATAGAATATAAGAAAGCTTTCATTTGATGTATGCAAGCCTGTTAGCATGTGCTTCTGTGATCGCTTGAAGAGCATATATGCACAAGCACTTTCCTCAACCAACAGTTTTGCCTGTAAATCATTTGAGGCAAGACTGCCATTTATTAAACGCACATACAATGATCTGCTTGAGATGCCTAACACTACTATAAAATGACTAAATAAGTAAATAATGGTGACATTCGTGGTCTGACAGCAGACATGAGACTTTCCATTAAACAAAAAGCTCAAGAGGCAATTGTGTCTAATAGTTAAAGCAGGGACGAGGAAACTGAATGTCTAGTTCTTCCTTGCCATGCAGGGTCAGGATGCATTGCAGATTACTTCTCCCTGAGGTTATCTGTTCCCAGCTACCTCTGTAAATGGGACAGTGGTCTAAGTTCTCAGTCTGATATAAGTCTTTGCTACACTCCGTGGCAAAAGACACTTGTTTGAATTATGATTATTGCAGGCTGGCCTATAAAAGCTGCAGGGCAATCAGCAGTGATCAGTAGTGTGCCAACTGATTATAAGAGCTCAGCCTTCCGTCCTATCTGAGATTTGCTTTCCCCAGTGCCACTAAAACAAACCTTAAATCTCCTTGCTTATCTTACTTTTGTACGAGGTGACTTTTCAGCAGAGCCAGCCAATTTCAGCAAACCTTAACAGATGTGTGTGCATGTGTGTATATATATCTACATAACTCCAAATACTTCTTTTTCTCTTTCCTTTTGCTTCTCTGTTTCCTTGGCACCACTGTTGTCTTTCTCCCCGTATGCGATCTTCTCTTCTTACTCTCTCACCTTTTCCAGTGCTTTCTCCCTTTTAGTACTTGCACTCCACAAATTTCTCAAGATCTTTTCAGTTCTAAGTGTCCTCTTCCTGACCTTGCTAACATCATGCCTTTTTGTCCAGAGAGTACCACAGTTCCCAAGACCTCTTACAAAACTCTGTTACAATGTTCTCACTTGAAATGTAACAAATAGTTTGGTAAGAACACATTTTTGCAAGGAATGATAAAATTAAGAGGATCCAAAGCCAACTAAAGAGCCCGAAGTTCAGCAGGTAGGCAATCAGGTACCACCAAGAGTACAGCAGAATTGAGGGTTTCCAAAGAAAGCTGGAAACATTTCAGCAAACTCCTAGGCCTTACCCTGATTACAGCTTAATTGGACACCCTGGTGTTTGAAGGGACTCAGTGGAAAATAAAACAAATGTACCTATTGTTCTTATAATAAGTATTATAATAATAATCATTCTTTAAGCATCAGTAGTGCCTTTCATCTAAGGACCATAAAGCACTCTGCAAACATTAATAAACTAAGCCTCTCAGTGCTCCTGTAAACGTGGGAGATATTTTAGACCCATTTTTTACAGGAAGACTGAGGCCTGGAGAAGATAATGGCAATTTTCTTATACTCACCTAAGTCTATCTGCATTTACACCCAACAGTCGATATTGCTTGATTTTCAAAAGTGCCTAAGTATCCCCGGTTCCAACGGCTCTTGGCATCTAGCATCTCTAAGATTCAAGTCCTGCTTTAGTTGCCTTAAAAGTATGTGGTTAGAACCTCTGTCTCAAAATTTCTGCCAGAAAATCAAACTGCAAGTTCATATAAGGACTGGACGAACCTATGAGTCCTGATTCCTAGTCCTTTAATCTACAAAGTAGTCTACTGTGCTTTTTCACAGTATAGCCAATGCCTTGTAAAGACTTTAGCGTAGTCTTCATTTAAGCATGAGCAATTCTATTGAAACTGATATTGAACACAGTGAATACAGTTAACTTGATGTGCACAGGTTTTTACAGAACTGAGGCCTCATGTATTTCACGTTCTATTCTTTAGAAAATCTTGGATGGTTTCACATACCCACTGAAAAATTTTAAATATGAAGTGGAACTAAAACACCAGCAAATCTTGTTTTATCAACGTTTGCTACCTCCTTAGCGATTGGTTCAGAAATTTTTAAGCAGCATTTCCCAGGCATTGGCTTAATAAGCAGCTTTCATCCTCGCTCCCAGCCAATCCAAGTGCTAAACAGAACTCTGCCCAATTTATTTTTAACAAGGTTCTCTCCTATTGAAACCAGTATGAAGTGCAATTTATGGGCTTAACATTCAACTGTTAAATTATCCTCCCAACATCTTTGCAGGCCACTCTTAGCTCTTCAGAAGAATATTTTATTGGAAAGGGTAAATGTATAAAAATCTACTGTTAAAACACTTAACAAATCTCCCCTGTCAGGCCAGTAAACTGTAGCCCATGCACGCTGATCTGAGATTGCTGTTCCTCTGCTCCCCCTTCCCCAGCGCCCTTTTCTTTGTTTAAAATCTGCTGACCACACAGTGACCTCTTGTAACCCATTGGTCGAAAATTACAACCAGCCACACAAACAAGCAGCTCGAGGTCAGAAAGAGCAGGGTCTGCTAAAAGTTAGTAATCATACATTAATTCTCTGACATAATTAATCAAAATGAACCACCGTTATCTAGCCCGGAACCTTTAACCTATTACAAAGGGGTCAATTTGCAAACCACTTGAGCATGGGAGTTTGGTACAAATAGCATACTCCCTTCATCTGGGATGCCCTAAGTAGGCAAAAATGCCTTTGAAGTCCCAAATCTACCAGATTTAGATATAATTTCATCAATCAAGTTAAAAGGCTGCCTTCCCTCCAAAAAGGATTTCATGTAGATCTGTCATCTAGCTCTGTTCAGTGGGTGACTGAAAATCCATTTGTTAGGCTCTTTTTGTCAGGATGGAGTAGGCTGCAGTTGGCTCTACATGTCAAAATAGCTGAAAGTTTATCAAATTGAAGGCTAAGAGGCATGATTTGTGTTAGAACCTGCACTGGCCCGGTAAAGGAAGCAGTAAATCTCAGCTTTGTTATGCCAATCAGCTTCAATTCTGGAACTTAATTGTGTTTTCATTTGATATGAGTATAATTATATCTATATAGCACATGCAGCTATTCATAGGGAATCAGAGGCTTCACACATCCATACAGATCCCAGGACTGTGCTGCCTTATGGTCTTCCATGTACTCACCCAAGAAAAGTCTCTGTAAATTAGTGTAATCTCCGTCTTAAAACAGGGAACCAAGGCACAGAGAAACACAGCCGCGACCTTTCAAGGGATTTTAGCGCTCAGTTCCTTTTCAAGTCTCTAACTCTCACTGCAGTAAGCATGATTCAGACATCTCAACAGCAATCAGGAGCCTAAATACTTTTTAGATCTGGGTTTAAATGGCTTGTCCAAGGTCACACAGGGGGAACTTGCAGCAGAGAGGGGAACAGAACCCGGGTCTCTGAAGTCCACTGAATCAACCTTCCTTCATCAGATTTAAGATCCCTACAGTCCACGGAGTCTCCCTTGAGTGTTATCTAATCTTCTTTCATATGTACAAATACAAACACTCCTCCATATGTATATTTAATGTATTTATTTATTGCATGCAAGAATGGATGAGCTGTAGAGTTTTAGAAGAAAATCATCTTACCCAGTGATATCATATATCACACAGGTGAATCTCAAGGGGTTTATGATGTTAGCAAGACCTCAAAATAGAATTAATTTTAAGTCATTCACTGAATCTCATTTTCTGTATCATATAATATATGACAACGACAAGGTTGTCAAAAATATTTTAAATGACTCTGTATTAGTATTAGTGCAACGACTGCATTTGGAAAGATCACATCTACTTAAAAAGTTGTGGGGAAATGTAAAACAAAGTCATTGTTAAGGTCACTGTTTCAGCAGAGGTTACTTGAACTACAATTCCCAATATGCACATGGAGTTGACATGTCTGGCTTTTAAAACAAAATCACAATTCATCATCTGAATGTCAGATCTGTGGCTTATGAGTTCCTGGTGTCTGAATGATTATGACACTTATAAAGTATATTTTATTATTACAGCCCACTCATTGCCACACTCCATATGTGAAGTGATGGATATTTTAAATGTAATTCTACTTATTTATATTTATATCTTACTAGTGACAGGTAAAAAGCATCAACAAATCACTGCAATTTTTAACTAGTCAGAGACAAGATTTATTTTTAGTATAGTTAGTATGCGCCCTGCGGTTATTAGGAAGAATGATTCCCACCCAGAGAATCATTGTTTAGTCATGTTTAATTAAAATAAACAAAAAAAAAACCCTACCTCAAAACATTCAGAAATGTCACACAAAGGTAAAAGGGATGATGGTAGGAAGGCATATCAAAATAAGGCTCTGTGCAAAACCATGCAGTCAGGCTACGCTTACTTCTCTGCCTTGACTACTAGGCGGGCTGGGCTAACGCGGTGGGCTGCAAGCCGTGAGCTGGGAACCGCACACTGACTGCCAGAGCTGCTAGAAGTGGCCACAGGAAAGCAAAAGACTGAAGCTGGCTCTACTAGGAAGAGAAGAGGTTGCCTTAAACAAATTACATCTGCAGAATGTTACCTTTTCATATTAATGAAGTAAGCACAAAATTGATTTATTAAGACAATTCTGAGTGTTAATTGTTCAAAAAGTTAAAGCTAAGAACGA
Organism: Rhea pennata; assembly: GCF_028389875.1. Taxonomy (NCBI): domain Eukaryota; kingdom Metazoa; phylum Chordata; class Aves; order Rheiformes; family Rheidae; genus Rhea; species Rhea pennata. The sequence continues at coordinate 6,016,198 of NC_084672.1, read as the reverse complement.
TTTATTTAACCGACAGAGTCCTGGATGGGGATGTGGCAGTTCTGGCTCAGTTTCCAGCTCCGACACATCACATCACTTTCTGTACAGCAGGGGGTAAACAGGCCTTGCTGCAGAAGTTTGCTCATGACAAAAAGAACGTTACATGTTGAAGCGAACAGGGCCACGTAAGTTCCTGGACAGAAGAGCAGTTTGGCAGAGCCCCTCATCAATGCACTATCACCATCCTGATGTTCAGTGAAGATGAGTTAGGATTGTACGGTCTCTGTAAGACACTTCTGTCATTGCTAGATGGACCTTTAAGAAGAGCAACACTTCTTCTCCAGCCCAGTAATTCTCCCAGTCCTTGCTGGCATCAGTTTCCAGGGGGGCTGGATAACGTGCCTGAGAAAATGGGATGTTGTAGTTCTAGAGCCATCCTCTTTCCAGAAGCGTTAAAAGCAGAGACCCGACACCCAAGTGCACATAGTGCTGGGCCTGCAGCATAGTTCTGGCTCCAAAGCCATTCCGCACGTGAGTTTTGCAGCTGCCCCAGCTCCAGTTCTGTGCCTGCCTCTCAAAAAGACCAGTGCTGGACACCAGCAATCGTGGGGGACTCACAGGCCAAGCTGAGAAAGCCAGCTTTCAATTTTAGGGGTTCAGGAAACTCTGTGCTATTGGATAACACAGCCCTAGGATATCAAAATGTTGTTGGCTGTGTAATTGCAGCTCTCTCCCAGGAAAACTGATGGGCTCTGTGCCCAGTCCCGGAAGGCACGAGCTGAAAGGATGACATTAGGTTGTTAAGTCTGCAGTTACGGCCAGTTCATTTGGTTTACAGACCTTTACAGACCCTGAGCTGCTGTAAGTGAGCACAGTGTGAACCCTTCTCTCAACATCACTGACCCAAACACTTAAAATTCTAGATATTTAAAATCCAGATGCTGATGTAAATTTTGTAGATTGGCAGAAAACTTTGGCTCTTGGCTTTACTTCATGCCACGCACTGTACCAGCTCACTGCATGATCTAGTACAAACTACTTAGCACGTGTGTAAAATGGATATAACTATAATTAATGACCTCAGGGTCTCTGGTAAAGCCATTTAGCATTTGTCAGGCACTTTGTGGGTTTTTTGGTCAAAAACAACGAATGCAAAGTAATATTATGAAGAGTTTCATCCTCAAGTTATAATATAAGCTAGCCAGAGCTTCGAGTTACAAATAAAATCATACTGCAGAATCATATGATACAGAAAATTCAACTGGACACACCACACATTCAGATCAATTTAAGGGTGTATAACATACAGATCTGCTCTGGACCCATGTGCTTACACAGGGATATATCTGTTCCTCTTACATAGATAACTTCTGTTACTGCTAGCAAATGTGAAACAAGTGTAAAAACACCAATTGCAGCACCTTACTTACACAAGTAGATTGCTCTAAGGTATGAGATACCTTGAGCTTATTCAATAATATCACATGAAGGACAAAGAGGTTGCTAGTAGCTCGTTGTGTAAAACTGTCTGAACTGCGAAGGCTTATGAGTCACACTCCAGAGAGTCTGCAAGGAAAAACACGTTACATTTTCCAGGCCACCAAAACTCCTGCTCGAAGTGGGAAACTCACACATGTTCAATCCATTCCCTCCCCCACACACGCAGCCTGAGCTCCCACAGGAGAGGGAGTTTATTAGTTAATACTTGAGTTTAAATCTTCATCTGAGGAAGTGATGAGCATCTAAGTCTCTCCTCCCTTCTCGCACAGAGATGAAAGTTTCTTAGTTGGCTTGTTCCCTCCAACCTCCCCCTTCCTGGAAGAGATGAATCCCTGCTGAAGAAATCTGAAACCTTTGGCCACCCAGCATATCCTTCAGAAATAAAAGCATCTTCTCTGAGAAAATGCATGCACAGAACGAAGCACAATGCAAGGCGAGCTCTGCTTGCACAGAGCTATAGGAAATGAAAGGTAGAAGCCAAAAAAGCCAAACGGAGTGGTGTTAAGATAACAACAGGACATTGTTTTGATCCCAGGAGATCCTGTGGTTTTTCTTTTTAATAATGTCACATAGAGTAACTTATAAGGGAGGCAGGGAAGGTGACACAATTTTATAACTCTGCAGGGGCTTCACACCATGGGACAAGATTCCTATTGTACTGAGGAGTATCGGAAAGAAAGGGGGGAAAAGAGAAAAAAAGAGCTTGCAAAGCAGATCTAAAATTACACCTATTCTCAAGGAAGATACAAATCTAGGCCAGAAGGATTGCTCATTACAATGAACTCCTAGGAACTTTTCTAGCAAACGCTTCACAGGTATTTATCAACCTAGCTGAGGGCAGGTGAATGGGATCAGAAAAAGAGCCCAGCATGCTTTTTCCCCCGCAGAATCCTCAACATAGTTTCTACAATTGATCAGGTTTTGTTTTCCATCTTCCTAATCCAAGAATCCCTCCAGTTAGTAGGAACACGATTGAAGGACGGCAGACTTCAGAGGCAACTTACTCTCATAACATTCCCACCAAGATCACAATCAGGCAACGGATCAACACAAAAAGAGCCTTTTAGCTATGTGGAGCCATCCTGAAAATAAGACTCCTCTTGGGTCTATCTGTGCATTGCACATAGGACTGGATCAGTCCTCAGATGTGGCGTTCATACCCAGTTCTCTTCCAGAGTTAGACATCTGACTTTCAGGTTGCTTACCCTTATCAGCCCCTGCTTGACATATATTTGCCTTGGCCAAGTGCTTTAACCAGCTGCACTCCACGTGCACACAGACACTTCCAGTGAGTCCAGCCTGGGTTTGGCTATTGGAGGAATGCAAAATCACACACTAAACAGCAGATTTTAAACTATCCTCTTTCCTCAGAGTCCCACCACTAGCAGCAGGAGGGGGCACTGTGTTGCACCAGTGAATCTCTGTGCCATTTGATGAAGTTGGGGTACCCTATGGAGAGGTATACAACAGCTTCGGAGCCTTGCGCCAACAAACTGGTTACGAATTTTGAGTCACAAAGGTAGAACAAACCAAAGATGCTGCCACTTTCTAACGAGAGAAATCAGAAACTGTTAAAACCCAGAAAATGGAAATCAGACAGATTTGAGCAAAACACAAAATATAACAGAACCATGTGGGCATCTGTGAGCTTTAAACGATAATGTAAAGCCATGACAGTAATTATCACTGAGATGAGCCCAGTGTCCTACTATTATTTTTGTGAGGTAAGGTCTTCAAAGATCTTTATTTGAGCTAATTTCAGTTATTTGGTGAAGAACTTCTTTTATTCCCTTCCCACTCTGCATCACACAATGTTCTTTTTGGTGTTTCCGTTCACACAGCAGGCACTGATCCCTGCTAGGAGAGGTGTCAAAACTTCTAATAAAATGACTGCTCACGCAGAAAGTCTCACAGCTGAAATTTTGGAGCCGTATAACCTCCCACACAAAGCGGGGCTGTCAGATCAGATTGCAAGGTGTCAGTTTACCCAATTCAAACCTGAGGTTCTATTAAAAAAATGCACAACAACCCCCCACACATACACACACAAATGGAAAATGTCAATCAAAAGTAATTAATAGTTTGCCTTCCTCCTTCACACTCTAGAGAATGCCAGGAGACAATATTCTGTTAGCTCAAACAATTGAGGAATAACACTCATCCAAAAATCTGATGCATGGTAAAATATTCACAGGAGTTGTCAATGCTTCCTAAAGACTGTATTCCAGGCACATGACAATCCCAAATTCCTCAGCAGTGGCTCTGCTGAAAAGCACTGTGCAATGTAAAAATTCAGAGGTGACAGAAGGCGTCGGTGCAGATGGGAAGGACAGATGTGGGGTTAAGCCAGATGTGAGGGAAAGAGCTTAGGGCCAGATTCAAGCCTTCAGCACCCACCATGTACGTCAAGCAACTGTGAATGATCTAATTTCCCAAGTCAGCTAGCACAAAATCTGGCTTTGTGCAAAGGAGTGAATGCTTACGGGGACTTATAAAAAATTAAAAAATCCAATTGAGCCTTACTGAGACCTACAGGTATTTAAACCGAGCTCCTCCTCTAAAAACAGGGCTAGAGTTCCTGATTTATCCAGCAGAAGGCCAGTATTAGACTTCACTGGCTCTTCCACTCAACATCAAACAGTGCACCAAGTGCAAGATTGCTATTTTACAGTTTATCTTCAATAATGAGGTATGAGTTTACCTGCAGAAGGACACAGGGAGCCTCACGGGGCTGTAGCCCCGTCACCTTTCTCTCTCCCACTAGCACTAATTATTATGCCACATTTGCTTCTAGCCATATAATAGATCTCAGCTGAGTATCTCTCCTCTCAACCCCAACATACTGTTGGATGTGTTCAATCCAATCCATGTATATGGAAATATTATATTAGTAGACAAGGAACTATGAATATGCAAAAGAAAAATCCTCCCCTTTCCTTCATATTCCTTGCTCTGAGGAGGAATTCTGCTCTTTCATCCTTGTTTTAGAGTGGTTTTCTTCCGAGCGATCAGTAATTTCAAGGAGATAGACATACCTGTTGGGCAAAATTAGCTCTCTCCAGCTGTACATCACTCCCTCACAGGAGTGCTCCCTAACACCCTTCAGCCATACTGATCTGGCTTAGCAAAGAGTGGCTATTAAAACTCTTATGCAATTTTATCCTGATTATTTCCTATGCTGTTCCCTATGTAAAGGCATGATCCTGCAAAGATTTATGTTTAAGCATTACTTTACTTACCCAAGTAATCTCCTTAAAGTCAATTGAACAGTGAACAGGGGTTTCTGAATGCACATGCTGAAGTCCTTGCATGATTATGGGCAGTAAATGATTCTACATCATCTCCTTTCACACTCTAGTACCTGCATTGCTTTTATGGACAGATGCCATACATATTTCCCAACTTTATGCCATATAACCCAACTTTTTTTTTTCCTTCTCATTTTAGAACATACGAGCTATGAATACCCTTCATACACCCTTAATCTACTCTGAATGGCAAGAAATAGTGTATGGTGTAGGTAGCTCCTTCCAGCCTGCTTGACGGCAATCTAATGGAAAGAATACCTAGGACTTTAGAGATCTTTAAAGGGATAGGCCCTGCAAGCTGTTGCTGCTGTTGTAACCCCATAAAGCCCTCTTCTTTTGTTCTATTCTTGAGACTGGTTCCTAGTACCCTTCAGACATTTTATTGATCTTTCTCCCCCTCTAGCTCATACATGCTAATTGTACCTCTGTAGCAAAACAATCTTATTATCATGTTAATTAGTGGGAGGGTTGTTGAGGGTTTCCAGTTCATTACCTGCTAATTTCAAGATAAATGAATCCACAGGTTACTAAGTAAATAAGGTCACCTATCAAGTACTTGTAAACGTGTTTGTAAACAAGGAGGAGAGATGGGGAGGGAGAGAAAGGGGAAGCATATTTGGCTTGGATGGTGGGAAGTAGCTTTGGATACGGATTTGGCATCCCATGCTGGGGTGACTCCATTTCCCTTGAACTCATTTGTAATGGAAAGTGAATGTTTGCTGTCCACCTGGTTCCCCAGTGGGACGTTTCCTCCCTGCAACTACTCCCTGCACTCAAAGGGCTCTTTGTGAGCAGATTACTCATTCGGAGGTTTGCCTGATTGTTGCTGCCTTTTGTGGTGAGAGCCAGGAGTGAAGACATGCACTAGGCAATACAGCACCAACGGGGGGAACAAAAAAGCATGGTAGTGTGAGTCACAATAACCTCCCCCGGCACAAACGCACAGGGCCCAGGGTTATTCATATTGCCTTTATATACCAGGCAACAGGACGAAGGAATTCAATGGAGAAGGGAAATAAACAGGCAGATCTCTGCTGGGGTAAAATGACACACTGCTTTGAAATCAGTGCCTTTACACTGGACCCCAAGTCTCCAGGAAAATGACCCCCTGAGAGGGGCAAGCGAATAAAAGAACCATGTAGCAAAGCATATCTGAACAACAGGGGCTGCAGAGGTAAGTTATCAGTGGTCAAAATGGAAAGCTCTACTGAGCAAGATCCCTCAGGGTCACACTGGTTCTGTTCAACATGTTCGTTAAAGCTGGTGAAATAAGGAACACATGTATTAAATCTTCGGAGCACATTGAGCTGAGAGTTAACCAGTTCATTGAAAAGAAGGAAGGTAACACAAAGAGAACTTGACAATCTGGAAAAAAAAATGGTCTGGAAAAATAAGATACCACTTCCTGAGTTGTGTCCTACATCTGGATAGGAACAAGGTACGTGAACACTAGGGAGAGGCTGGCAAGGAGGCACTTCTGCACTGAAGCATATGAAAAAATAATCAGATCTCATGCTGAAAAGGGAGGAACACTGTCATGGTGTGATGGAAAAGGCAACCATCATTTTAGCACATATAAGCAGGAGCATTGCTGGTGAGACTCCTGAATGACCTCCAGTCCAGGTAGCACCAGCTGGGGCTAGTGGAGGTGCGGTGTTGCATTTCTCTTGGGTGCCACGCTTTGTAAAAGACGTGGACAGTTGAGAGAGCATCCAGGGAAAGCAACTCGAATGATCTGAGATCTAGGGATTCCAGACTGTGGAAAAAAAGACTGTATAAAGACAATTCTTTTAACGGAGGGTCTTCAGGAAAGTAAACAAGGAAAGAAGGAAACAACTACACTCCCTAGCCATGCTGGCTAGGCCAGAAACTAACTGTGTTACATTACACCAGGAAGCATTCAGGTTAGAGGAACAATTAAGGTACCTATACACAAATATTTAGTGCTGATTTTGGCACCTAAGTATCCAAAACAGGCTGGCAGATACGATAAAGGACCTATGGGAGCTTTGTAACCTTGTGATGAAGCTATACGCATGGCAAGATGGCATAAGACATTTTAAAAGTCAGTAGAGACCTACGCTCAGGTATCTCAATTACTCTGTAGGTAAAACGCATTAAAGCTAAGGGCAGTGAAACACTGGAATAGTTTGCCTGAGGATGTAGTAAAGTCTTCGTATTTGGAAGTCCTCAGGAGTGCCATGGGTATGGTCTCTTTGGAGCACTCTGATCCAGTCAATGCCCACCCAGAACGCCCTCCAGTCCTTTGCATTTTATATATAGGTGAAAATTCATTGATTAACTCTTTTTCTGGTTGTGGCACTCATGGATTTACTTAATCCATTTCATTTAACCCACATTTGCTTCTGTTTCAAAGGCCTGATTTGGTTCAAAGCTGAACAGAAAATCTCCAAGGTTGGTCCTGTAAAACAGAGCTGTGGAGACATGAGACCTGGGCAAATTGCAGTGAGTATTTCATCCATCTCATCCCACTTTTTTCATTGAGGGCAATGTCTGAAAACACTCTTCCAGTTTGCTGGATTTGATTTAAACTCATTTAAAAATTATATTTGTGGTGAATTTCCTTTTTTCCCTAGTTGGTTTTAAAATATGTTATTTGTGCCAACTGCTCTGTCATATGAGTCATCTGATACTCTTCCATCAGCTCGATGAGCACATAGCAACTCGTATCAGCAGCTTCCAAGGGTGAATGATCTTGAGGAACAAATTTAAAATTTCTTCTTGCAAGTATGAGAGATAGAATAACCATTTGAATCTTTCCTAAAAACAAATGGAAAAGCACCACAAAAACAGGCAAGACAGATTCATTTAGTCTTCATTCTTCCCTCCATTTTATTTGAAGGGCTATAGAGTTCTCTATTTCACATGAATTCGAAGTTAGAAATGGTCTCTTTTTAAATACCGATTGACACCAAATGCCTGTGAAACATGGACAGCCCTGCTCTGAACTCTAAACAGTGCCTGCATTTGTTGGGATACCAGCAACTTGAGGAGTGTGAATTTCAAGAAAGCCAGATATGACAAATATTCAGCATGATCTCTTGTTATTATTATTGTCAGTAACTAAATAGTTAAAACATTTCACAGTCAAATACCTGAAACATAGTCAAAGGGAGTTCTGCATGTATATTTATTTCATTTTCACCTGCCTGCCAGTTAGGGACAAAAGAGACTTTGGGAAATGATGCTTTTTGTGGTCATTTTCTCAGTGCATTGGGGGATTTGGGAGTTTGGTGTTGATTTTCTGTGGTTAACTCTATAATTAACCCAATGTTCATTAAGACAGATTCAAATGTTTGTATCATCTGGTTTTGGCTTCTGTTCAGAACACCTCTAAAGTTTCTAACTGTGTGAAACATAGATACTCCAGAGGCATCATTTTTTAGCAGCCCAACTGGCATCTGAAACACTGAATTCTCTCTTCTTCTTTTTTTTAATTAAGATAATAAATTGGTCTTAAATTATCCCTGAAATCAGACCAGTGTTGATTACAATGGGTCTCATGCTGTGACAGCTCAAGATGATGTTATTTTTATTCCTTTTCAACGAGATCTTAATCTCTCCCTGCGTGTAAACAAATTGTCACAGTAACCTTGTTCTTTAATCTCCCAGCTGAAGACCTTTAAAGCATTGGGAGATAACAGATCTAACTGAGATTTCATCAGCTTTCAGGCTTTTACAGATATGCCGCATGCCTCTCCCACTGCTGCAGTCTTTAAATGTTGAAGGAGAGAAGTGCACATTACACTCAAAAGCTTTCCTTAAACGTTTGAAAATAGTATCCGCCTAGCAACACGCGATTCAGGGCTCAGATCCACAGATGAAATTTGGATGCAGGCACAGCGAGCCAAATTGCTACCTGTTGTAGCCGTTGCAGAACAGTCTCCCTGCCGCTCTTGTCTCGCTCTTGCCTACCCTGGTCAAGCTTGCTAAACAGGTCGGTGGTATTTTAACGCTCAGGACCAGAACCTTATACATCAAGAAGCAATGCCAGCTTGCAATTCTTATTCTTTTAATAGCCTTTTCCTAGCAAAGGCAAACAATTCCATGGGCAGTTAGTAAAAAGAAGAAGAACGAAAAACCAGAGGTGACTAGCTCTTTTTTCTTCCACTTGCTTCGCAAAATATGAACTAATTTATCTTTGAAAGCAACTGATAAGTAATTGCATCTATTCAACGATTACAAATGAGGGAAAAGAGGCAACAGGTAGCACAGTTATTTGCCAAAGGCCAGGCAGTCTATCTGAGGCCTGACGAGCAGGCAGTGAGCAATTGCCCAAGCTGGGGAATCCAAATCTTCAGCCTTGCTACTCTCCCCTGAATACTTTGGAGCAAACTCCCAGGATCAGCTAACATCAATAACCGGATTTCTGCTACGTTCCAGAAAGCCCTTCTTTCTCCCGGTGCGTGGCTGGGGTAACGCTGCCGACTCCACTTGTGAATACTTCTTTAAAAAATAATGTCGACAATCTGTGCGTCAGGCTAGTTCAGTGCATTCAGATGAGCATTTTTCATGTTTGAGGGCATGTAAGCATCATTATTCATAGTAGTGGGACTGGGAATACTCAATAGCATCCATAAACCTGGTGTGCATTTCCTTACAGGTGAACATTATTTGTGAGTAGGCATATGGGTACATTTTCCAAACACTATACAGGAGCCACTGCACACACAAAAAAATCTGTTCCTGTTAAAATGGTTTGTGCCCAGGCATCTACTGATGTTCAGGAAATGCACTCCATTTATTTACTGGCGTGCCAGTTATTTGTCTATATAACAATGTTTTCTGTCAAGTCAAAAAATTTATTGTTCCTATGGTTTAAACTCTTTCACTGAAAATCCAGCCAAAAGTATTCTAAGTCTGATGGAAAGGCCTCTCTGCAAGCAACACAGATGTCTGCATCAAGTTTTCAGTAATATTGTCCCAGATTTACTGCTGACTTTTATTTGTTTTATTTTGCTTCCAGATCAAATTTAAAAGCATTTCATATATTTCAGGGTATCTTAAAGTTATAGCAGATACGTGTTAACATATAAGTAGAAAATATATGTTTATATATAAAAATATATAATATATAATGTGTGTGTGTGTGTGTGTGTGTAATGCAAATTGTTTTGCATTAACCTTAACATCATCAGAGAACTAGTTCATGACTTCTGGATACTTGATTTCTGCAAAAGTCGGAGTAAATAAATACCTTTAAGAATGGCAAAAGTCAGATGTAGAATCTTAAATTCTAGATCCACATTACACCCAAAATGTATTCATCAGAAATAAGAGAAAGGATTCAGCAGTACTAACCAAAAAAAATGGTCAAGTTTCTCAGAGTAAGTGCCAGATTATTGTGCAAATTTTTCTCAGGTTTGCCAAACTATCGGTATAGAGAACAGAGAGTCACAGAAGAAAAGGTAAGGATACAAAAAGTTACATCTCACTAGTTTTGAAACACTTTTTTTTTATCCAGAATGACTTTTTATTCTGAAAATCCTTCAACTCGATTATCATCTTCTGCCACTCAAAATCTAAGCAAACTGTTGTGATCAGTTTAGGGATGTTTCTGGAGAACTGTGATTACTCAGAGTTTTCTGAAAATGTTTTTAAAAGATAATAGGAAATATTTACTTATTCATTCATTTGCCAGAAAGCTGGCAAAATGATAACATGCAGTGTCAAGCTTGGGAATATTTATTTGCTAAAGTCTGAAAGTGAGCAGCATTAAACATTGCTTGCAACACGAGAAAAAATCTATTATCGACTACTCCCTATTTTTATACTTCAGAAGTTGAACAGAAAAAAAAAGAGAAAAGAGGAGAGCACTGAGACTTTGCCAGTGGTTCAGAGGGGTTTGCACTGCTCCAGAGGCATGTTCTCCCTGCAACCACGCAGTTTCTGACCACAAGCCAAACTGGATTACCCATTACCGCTGTCTTCCCCAGTGATCGGAGGCAGCCACCGGCGAGCCCTGCTCGGCGGGACGCCGGGGCGCGAAGCTGCCCCTTCGCAACACCAAGGGAGGACAAGTTAGTTATCCCCTCGCAGCAGAGGAAACCACAGCTTCCTCAGTTGCTTTGCTATGCATAATTCATATCCATCTTGCAAACCTATGTGAATAATTACTGAAGATACTTGCATTATCATATCAGGCTGCCTCCCCATTGCTATCCTCACACTGTCCATAGGTTACAGTCGGAGATAACAGAAATACACGGCAGACCAAGGATTTCCCTACTCAAGCTAGTTCCTGAGTCACTAGACACCCATCCTTTCTCACTTCAATCTTTCCACAAAGAAACCCTCTCTAAAAAATTGTTAAAAATGTATAGTGGTTTTAAGAGCTAAAGGGAATGGCTTTAAATGTAAATATCAGCGAGTGTCTCTAGATTCTGCAGCTGCAGTTCAATTCCATATACTTAGTACCAGCTATTTCTTATCCTAGCATGGGTGAGCAAAATACCACAGCCTAAACTAAGCATAACTTGTCTTGCAACTTCCATAAGAACGAAGATCAATTTTCTCCCTGGGCAACAGACTAATTCATCAGCAGAGCAGAGACTAAAATGTGGCAAGAACAAATAGCACAGAGCAGAGGAGAAATACCAAAAGAGAGAACAGGAAGGGACTGGAAGGAAAACAAAGTCATTTGCTAACTAACGCAACTTGGTGCAGCCCCAGTTGTGTTTCACATGGGACGAGGAAGGCTGCACCTGTGTGCAAACCCTTGTTGTCACTTGCAAAGCATCAAGCCCTGCCGTGACAGCAAGTGCCTACCTGAGAGTGGTTGCAGGGCAAGGTTGTAGACCTCTCACTCAATAAGCCCTTGGCACTGGCCTGTCTTCCTCAAACATGTCCTCTGCCCTCCCTCATTAGCGTATTTGGAGTATTTCTTCTGAAATGGAAGAGCGATAGGTATCTCCATCCACCGCTCTGAACTGACTTCCCAGTCATGCTGCCAACACAATTTTAAAGTAGATAGTGTAGATGATTACTTAAGTGAATTTACATATGATGGCAAATAACTATGCTTAATAAAACTGAGAGAGCCTTAATGATTTCATTTTGGCGATTTAATTTATAAAAGCAAAGCTTAATCATTTAATAGCATCATTAAGAAAACACCACAGGAAGTTTAGAAATAAAGAATCATCCATGTCTCCTGAGAAATGAGTTTTCTTCTAACGTTCAGCTCATGACAAAATAAAATGGAAAGCTTACAGCTTCTTAAATAATTGCACTTGAAATACAAGCAATCCCTAAAGGATCCATGCAGCCTCATCTTCCACAGCGCGGAAGAACTGCATCTCTGTTCACTACAGCGTGAAAGGGACTGCACAAGAAAGGGTCGACACTGGTGACGGGCATGCACGTGTATTTTTTTCACTGAAGAAATGCCTTGTGAACAAATGCAAATGCCACAGTGATAAAAAAAAGTTTGTTTCGAAAGCAGCAGTTTTCAATAACATCATCTTACATCACCACATTTGGCAAAACGATAATGGAAACATCTCTTGCCAGCACATGTACAGTGTGTGCGTGCATGTGCATGTGCACACACGAGCGTGTCGGAGTTCCAACTGGAAACCTCGGAGGACTGGATTAACCAAGGGTTTGCATTGGGGTAACGGAAAATATGACCTCATTAGCACTAGGTTTGTCATTTGCTCCATAACACAAAAGTAAATTACAATGTATTAATGCAGTTAGTGTTGTTTTTAATGTGCACTGGGATACAATAAAAGTTTTTATTGGGGAAGTGTGATGGCATGTTTTCACTACAGTATTAGCACTAGTGCTCGGATAGGGCAGCCAATCATGTTACCCAGTGGAACACTCTTATAATGATGTAGTAAAATTTGACTCTGATATAGTAAAATCTGTTTATGGCAAAGCTGCTTTTTCACACAATCAGGCTGGGGCAGGGAGCAGAAAGGACGCGGCTAAAAGAATTCTTTTACAACTGTGTTTTCATAGAAAATGCTTAAAAACAAACAAACATGCCTAGGCTTCAGGCCTGCCTAAAGGAATAAACATGCCATGTTATCCGTTTCCCTTTGTGCCGTTTCTTCGCTTCCTCAGTTCATCTATATGTTTGTCATCCAGCAGCTGCCATAAATTAGAAGCCACATCTCGGTGAAGGAGCCTAAACAGGAGTATCGTAATTTAACACACTTTTAATGGGCTTGTCACAGAGTTTTGCATGTACAACCCAGCTCATGTAAAACAACCTCAGGCACATTTGGTGCTTTCGAGAAGGAAGGTGGTGGTGGAGGGAAGGGGGGTGGGATCCTGGACGTACCAAACACAGGGCTTGCTTATGTTTGCGGCAGCGGTGGCTCCTGCCCACGCTCCTTCATTAAGTTTCCAACAATGGGTCTGTGGTACTAATGATGGTTTGCAGGTGCTTCCCAAACCACTATTTTGGGGCCATGATTTTGCCTTTCTCCCCTTCCTAAATGGACAAAGAACGTTTCATGCATTTAAACTTGTTCTCTCCAGTCTTCCCAGCTAGCGACGTTCAACGGACAGCTCATCATCGCTTCCTGGTCAGACCACAGGCAACACCAGCCAGGGTTGTCCATCCAGTCCCCATGCCCCAGTCAGCCAGGCTCCACAATTTCAACCATTTCCAAAACCCTGCTTCTCAGCTTGGTTTGTCATAAAATCCAGGCTGAGCCTGTAGCAGTACAGACAGAGCTGGTACCTGGCACAAACCGAGCCTGGGCCAAGGTACCCAATGTCCAGTAGAGCAAAGCAGACACAACTGACGTCTGTTTTGTCTGTTTTGCCCTCACAGCCCTAGAAAGCCAGACTCTCTACAGCAGCTGCTACAGCCAAGGAGATGTTGGGTGGCCAGGCTGGAGCTGCAGAGGGGGAAGGTGGCCCATTGCACCAGCAGCGTCACCGTTCCCATCCCTCCCTCAAGATGCAGCAAGAGACCTTGCCCATCCTCTGTCTCTCTGCTCTTTCTCCTTTGCCCTCCCCTTCCCGCATTCCAGCCCTTCATTTTGGGGGAAACTAATCTGAATTTTGCTTCTGAGAGGCCCGGAACCAGCTCCAAAATCCCTTTGGAGAGATATATGAGAACAGGAGCTGGACAGCAAAATTTTGGGGGGTGAGACTGAGAAGGCCGTTCGTTACAATAAAAAGATAATCAGAAAATCTGGAATGAGGTTTCATCATAAACAGATCCAAGTAGCCTGTGCTTATGGTTCACTAGCTAGTCTAGTGACAGTAGTTGAAAGTTATTTATTTGTTTGTAATATACTTTTCCACTGAAACACTTTAGTAATAAAGAGACATGAGGGGAGACACATTAGAAAGTGTGCCATACATCAAAATGAAAAGTATCACATAAGCTACATGATAAACATAGGATAAAATGTGCTTTGTTTTCCACAAGACAAAGCAATAAGGAAAATGCTGTGTCTGGAGTAATTCTGAGCTTAGAACTTCTGCTGGTTATTTATTTTTATTAAGCAAATATACAACTCAGTAAATGTACCTAGTGCCACCTACACAAGAATAACCTGCAGTCCTAGTTCTGAGACGTTCACAGCCTAACATGGGCCAGACGCTGCAGAGGACAGGCAAAATGGATTCAGGGAAGTATCGAGAGGTTTTAGGTGTAAACAGGCAGAATTTATAAAAGAAGCAAATAATGTGACTATTGAAACTCCGCATAATCATTAATGGATATAACTATGTCTCCTTCTTAAACACTCTTCTCCTTCCCGTTTATCGATTTATTCCGCAGTGGCATATTGTCTAAATCCTACATTGCAAGTTCAGATGCAAGGACAGCTTTTGTGTTATTTGTACAGCGCTTAGCACAACTAGGCCCCGATCTTTCACCAGGGTCTTTACTATTTCTTCTTCCAGCACGGCTATTAAATATAATGAGTGGATTCAAAGCTGGGAGTGAGGGAAGAAAAGCATTTGCAAGAGTCAACAAAATATGAGGGCAACACCAGAGAACTCTGATCAGGAAGCAAGAGAGAATGAAGAGGAACGGAGAGAGTTAAAGTGGGGGCAGAGGCACCGATTATCTAGTTCTCTTACTTATTTGCTTAGGAGCTCTTGCAGTCTTACTTGAAAATGCACAAGGAGAAAAGAAAAAAGTTATTTTGACTTACAAAAGCGAGGAAAGGTCATTAGGAAGACTTGAGAACCAATAAAGCTCTTTAAATCCTTCCTACTTGTAATGCATAGAGCAAAGCTTACAGGAAAGCTGCAGCTAAGAAAATTACAAATGGTAATGCTATTATTTGGCATATAGTTGCCAAAGGCATTCAATATAAAGATTTTACAGAGGTGTCAACTGATATATAGCAAACACACAAACAATCTCCAGCACTGTAACATATGCAGGAGAGCTGAGGCTAAATATTAAGCATATGAATTATATATTCTTGCAATGTGAGGCTGAGAAAATGCTTGCTGTGCACCATAGTTAAAATGAGCAATAAATACCTGGGTTAATACTGGCAATGTCTTGTTGTGGAAGGTTCCTCAAAGCCCCCCTCTTCCAAGTTTGATTTTCAAACCATTTTCCGCTGTGTTGGATAATGAAGTGATTAGATTGTTCCTTTCAGAGACTGTTACATATTTAAAACAGGTTCCACTGCTGCCTCATTTTAAACATCAGGACCTGTTTTGGGCGCCAGAAATGTGAAACATGAACATCAATAGCTTTCTCCTGCCAAGATAAGAGCTTGCTGCAGAGGCCAAACATATGTCTTTCCTTCTTTCCCTGAGGAGGTTTCTGGATAAGGAAGAGGTGTGTCTGTACCTGAGCAGCTTATAATGACTCAGCTACACATGGGGCTTTGGTAAACTTCCCTTTGCTCTTTCTTCATAGGGCAGCGAGAGATTTCTTTCTCCAAAGTTATTGCCATCTGGGTTCAAACAGGCCTGGCATGCCTGATACTGGCCTTACCAGTGAAGAGTGTCCTTAGCTGCTGAGGACTGACCCTCCTGCAAAGTGAAAGCCCCTACAGAGGAGATGCTGAAGGGCACTTTGTCCCCTCCTCGCTCCGCTGAGGAAGGGTCATCCCGAGGCTTGCCTTTTGCAAGGAGCATCAGGATTTCCGTGATAAAACACAACGTGCTTCCTTGTGACCCAGGTTGGTCCTGCAAAATTCAGGTGAGGGAAACGATAGCGATGCAAATGCAAAGTGCTGCCACATTTCAAAGAAAAGCTCTTACGCTAGGCCAGGAAAATCAGGAAATCTTTTTGCTCACTAGCCAAGGCTCGCTCTTTGCTACCTCCGACGAGAAGAGCTAGAGGTGCTGGTGGTGCCTGCCGCATTGTGTGAGTGTTCGCACAGCAGGACGCGCGAGCCGGCCCCAGGACAGAGGGACAACACACAGCTTTGTATTCAGCAAGCTTGCCCAAAAGGCAAATTAGTTCTTGCAGCTCCAGTTTAACGAACAAAAAGTGCTCGTAGTAACCAGACTCTTCCCTCCCTTAAACAAGGTGGGGTAGTGTCAGGGCAAACTCAGCTGGGGACTTGAAGAAAGATTTTCCTTGTGTTTCTCTCTGGTTGACCGACTCCGTGCAGCTGAATGCAGGCCTGTTCCACCCTTGGCTGGCGTTCCTCACCGGCGCAGCCGAGAAAGGGGACACCTGAGACAGCCTTGCTGCTGGTGGAGCGGACCGCATGCCCCGCTGCAGTGATCACGACCAAGTTTTCCTCCTCTCAGAGGGTGGAAAGTATCGATGTGATGTCGTGCCCTCACAAGGGAAGAGTAACACAACTTACCGGCTCCTCGCCCCGGCCTGTTGGCTCCAAGCCCTGAGACACTCTCTAGAGAGGGAACTGCAGCTCAAAACCAATGTTTTCCAGCCAAGTCAACAGCTGAGATTTCTTTCTGTCCTTTTCATTTTACCACATAATATACGGAGAGCTCTGTTCTTTCCAGAGCAGACCCAGCAAAGTAGGCACTTGTTGTGCCTCAGAAGCATAGCCCATTGCACAGCAAAAGCACCACGAACACAGAGGGATTCAGGCTGACACAGGAACACAGTTTGAATGTAAAAGGTGGAGCTGTAGTGCCAGGGTTTCATTTTAACTTCTTTAAACTTACACAGTCGAAATCACACCTCACCTAGCCACCTTACTGTAGGGACTAACAGGGATTCAGGCCTATTCTTGAGGATGGTGGACATGAAGCCATGGCAGACTTGAGTCTCATCCTTCTCAAACATTTAAAAGCCCTTAGATGTGATCTGGTCATATGTATAAAGCAAATCAGTCCCCAGGCACTGAAAAACAGTCACCTCTAAAACAGCAGCAACAAGAATATGGACCTAGATAGGCACAAGAGATGAGCCTCTCAGAGAGGCTCATATTCAAAACTCAGAGAGCTTTGAATAGGAAAAATTATCATTGCTGATCACAGGATTTTGGCTACGGTGAAGATCCAGGGCTTCTAAATCTTCAGAGTCAGCACCATCCAATTTTTGAGCAGTTAGGCACTGACAAATAAATACCCCATTTAACTGCCTCTTGTTGAAATTAATAGGAATTAATCATTCTGGCATTTTTGAAAAATCTTTCTGAAGCAACTTATGTGCCTAAATATCTTTAACAGCACAGACTTAAGCAACTTTTCAAGTACCAGTTAGATCCTGCTTCCTAATGTGTCTCAGTGTACTAAATCACACGGAATAAATGGGGCTCTTAATGAATGTGAGACGATGGGGCTTCAGCTGCCAAATTCCTCTTGTGCAGAGTGGCAATAGCTGTGAAACCAGTGCTCCCTCAGCCAGCAGCGAGTCAGGCAAAAATGCTGCACCCAAATTACCCCAGCCTGCTTGCCAAGGTTGCCCACTCATTGTTTTTATTGCAGCATTGCTCTTGAGTGCTGGGTTCATGAGCTTTGACAACACATTTCCATTTTGTCCTAGAGTACCGAGAATGCAGAAGTCCTGGCAGCTTCCCATGGAGATCGCAAGGGTGTCTGATATTCTCTCTTAGTCACCCATACCATAGCAGCGTTCTGCAATCTGGAGCACGACCCGTCCCCACAAACCCTGACAGCCAACGTCCTTCTTCAGACTGACCTTCTTCCATTTGTCTGTTAAGCTTATGATGAGCTTGAAATAGCCCATTAGTTCCATGATAGAGAGATAGAAACTGCACTGCTCTCTCTAAGACATCTAGATACCAAAAATTCAAAATGCTGCAAGTCCAGGGCTTGAAGAGATGGAGAGAAGGGCTGCTGGAGTGAGAAAGAGCCACTAAATCTCTTGCTGTGGTCACAAGCTCATTCTCAGTCAAAGGTTTTAGTCCATTAGAGTTGCTGTGAGAAGTGATGAGAAGGCAATTGGGAATGCTTTGCATCCTTTTGTGTTTGATTTTGGATGGCTTGGGAAGCACAGCACATTCAGATCCCAATGTCATTGTTTGAGGGGTTGTTTGTTTTTATTCCCCTCCTCCCAACACAGAAAATTAAATCCGGCACACAAAGACAGGGCACTGATGATTCTTCAGGGATAGATTTTTATTACATTTAGGAGCCAGTCAAAATAGTTTTTGACAATATTTTATCCTCAGAATTATAGCTGAGATCCTAAGGGATGGAGGTATGCAAAGCCCACTGTAAAGCAGTGGGAGATACTGATTGCCCAAGGCTCCTTTGAAATCCCAGATTATGTTATGGATATAGGCACACAATTGAAAGTGATCCATTTACCACAGTTTAACTAGTTACTGCCTGCCACATGAGGCGTGGGAATCTCTTTCATAGTCTAAGCAAACGTGTTAACTTAGCAGTTGTGGTACTTTAAGAACATACATGCAGACAGTCACTGTGGCTCAGCTGATGGGCAGTAACTCACTGAGCGGTAGTAATTCAACCATTTCAGTCACGTGCCCATACTTCATGGCAATGATATATTGTTTGTATTATTATAGCACTTCTAAGCTTCAAGCATGTGGTGGCCTCAGTGTGTTTGCTGCTGTGCCAGCACGTACGGTTTATAACAACAAAGACAAAATATAAAGGATGAATGAAACAAATGGGTGGAGGGTAGGAGGTAATAATAACAATAGGTATAATGAGTAACAGGTAAGTAGCACGTTTTCTACAACTACTGGAAGTCCAAAACTGTGATTCTTCACTGAACTTGGGAGAGAGGGAGAACTGCTCTTTTGTGGACATACAAATGTTTGTTATCGTAGGATTACTCATTCAGCCTCATTGCCTCAGCTTTATTTTTAGGGGCAAAATGACAAATGTCCTAGTGTTGGTTACCCTCCATTTGCATACAGCTGCAACTTTGCAAAAAATCTCCAAATACAAAATATTCAAAAAGCTTCAAACATGAAGGTATCTCCCTCTTTGAGAAACTTCTGTTGTCTAATCTAACATTTGGGAAATCTAAAAAAAACTCTCCATATTTTTTAGGACCAGGAAACTCAGTTCGTTACTTGAATTAAATCGGCCAGCTACATCTTTTCCACAGCTCTATATGCAGTTAATAATAGTACTACTTTGAAGTTAGCCAATTCCTTTCCTCTGACAGTCTCACAGTGCTTTTGAAATGTAGCTAAATGTTATTACTCCCATGTAGTGACTCAGAATAAACCATGAAGAAAGGAACTGATTTGCTCAAGGTTATAGAGTGAACTAGTGGCAGAGCCCAAGTTTCTTTGACCTAATCTCTTCCTCTAGGTCGGTGACATCCAATTTTGGGGGCCTAATAGGCTATATATTCCCTTCAGAAAGCGCTTGAAGGCTCTTCACTCTGACTTTTCCTTTATCACACAGCTATTATGGCACTGAAACGAAGGCATCCCATCTCATACGACCATAGAGTAGACGCACCTACCACCACATGGAAGAGAGGAGATGCTGTGGGACTCCCAGAAAAATAGCAGCAGCACTGACTTGCACATCACCAAATCTGCCCAACTGCTCATTCCCTCCCCAAATCAAACATTCAACCAGAAGAGAGGGCCACAGAGAGCAGGCAGGCTGTGAGTGGGATAAATTGCTGTGACGGGCTGGGAGCTATAGATATGACACTCCTGTTCTTACTAATACACCTGCCATCATTCATGGTATTCATTATCACAACAGTTCTGGTATTTTTATTCATCAGTGAGAGCAAAACGACCGAGCCTCTTGATGCCTTTGTCTGTGAAACACTTTCGTCTGCTGTTTTTGCATCACCTTTGCCATCACAGCTATAACAAATCACCTTGTTAATGTTACAGTGCTTGTTCTTGTGGCCTAAGGTGATCCCTTGCAGGCTGGTGGGCAACACTCACATCACGATAATCTGCCACATTTTCATGCAATTAGTATGCGGCAGAATTGTACTCAGATACTCATACACATTCAGAAAGATTAAAGAAGGCCCATTTAATGTCATGAATTGTCCTGTTAGGAGTTAATGAGGTCTGGTAGGTTGCCAGAGTCCAACACACAGAAAGCTGAGGCAGGCCAGGAGGGAGAAAGGGAGGAGCTGGTGGGTTCAGCCAGATAGACCTTGAAGTGCAACAGCTGTGTCTTGTCTTTGAGGAGAGGATCAAGTAGAGAATATGAGATAGGCAAACGTTGGCTTAAACTTTCTTCTCTCTTTGATTGTCCTTGGACATCTGCCTCATCTCCTGTCAAGAATGTTTGGCAGCTGCGAGCTCCAAATAACACCGCCGCGCAGCCAGGCCCCTATCGGAGCCTTCTAATACTTTAAGCCAACTAGTCTCTGCTGTGTGCCTCGACCGATCCTGAACTATGCTAATGCCTTGAGCTAACTAGGCTTTCTAACAGCCCAGGAAATACACAGAAGTGGAGCCTGGGGTTTATTTTCCTCACGTGCTAATTGGCTTTAATTGTTGGCCAATTGGATTTCAAGTTTCGAAAAGGGTGCCCCAGACAAAAGGGAAAGTGTTAACTTAAGACCGTGGGAGAGATGGGCCAGTCTGTTCCGTTTCTAACGGCATAGGCTTTATGCAGATGCATAAGTCTCAGGGCAAAGGGTGTCCTAGAAAGATTTCTCAAGCATAACCAATGTGGTTTCCTATAAAATGTATGCTTCCATATCAGCTGAATGTCATTAATGTTCAGCTATTTGCTGGAGCGTAAATCGCCATCCTTTGGTGCCGAAGTGTTTGTGCTCTTTTCAACTCGGAAGTAAATCGGTAGGTAACAGGAACATCAGATCAGTTCCGATATTTCGGCTGATTTAGACAGCGGCTTTAGAAGCAGAAGTACTTCTGCAAAAGCTAGTGTCTTCATTTTGCCCCCACAATCATGGCAAGAGATGGCAAGAAAAAAGTCTTCTATCCTACATGTATCTCAGTGCCTGTTTAACGGGATGAGTCCTCTCCCCTCTTGTTTTACACCCATTCAGTCTCTGAGCAGGATATCACACTGTAAGATTGATTCTTCAATGACATCAGTTTTATTACCACTGCATTTCCATTTATTTCAAAGGAGTTAATGGGAAGAGAATCAGGCCATGTAAATACACCTGTGTGATCAGCCAGTCTAAGTGACTTCTGCATAATCTTTAATGTACTTATCCTCCCTGCATCTCTGGTAGATAGGGAAGTGCTATTATCCGTCTTTTACTGAGGGCACAGAGGGGCAAATCTGCAAAGGTAGTTGGGATCATAAATACCTATGGAAATATGGGCCAGAGAGACTAAAGGCCAGCTTTTCAAAGCTAAATTAATAGGATTTTGGCACTTAACCTGCTTAAGCACTTATAAGAACTTGCTGAAGAACTACTGAAAAACTGATCACAAGTGATTTGCCTAGGGTCATACGGGCTGCCTTCAGCAGAGCGGGAACCCAGGTACTAAAATCCTACGATAGGAATTTAGTGCCATTAGGACCTGACCAAGCTCCTGAGCAAAACCTCAAACAAATTCTCATCATTAGCTTACGTAAAATGTGTAGAAAGAGGAGCAGATTATGGCATTGTGAAAATCTACTGACTGGCAATAAAGTTTTCCGCTCTCCTTCATTTCATGAAGTGCATCTTAAACAAAACTCAGCTCAATGTATTTTTCCTTGCCTGCGCACCTGCAGGTAAAGTGAGGCTGTTACATGGAAATAGAAAGATGTTTTCAAAGCTATACAACATCCATTACCAGTTGTTTATTAGTGAAGCCTCAGCCTTTCTCTTTGATATGATTTTTCAGACTGTTTAAGAGATCATTCTGCAAGACATATAGCTGATGCATACTAATGGAGTATAATATAAAAATATAATATAATGTAAAAGATATAAAAAAGTAAAAATAATAAAAATAACCTCATTCATTCTGTCACATAGGCACTTTTTGTAACTAGTCATTCAGACACATTTTATAAGTAGTGTGCCTTTAGCATTGCTTTGGAAGAGTATCTTTCCGAAGATATAAGGAAATTGAATGAAACTGCTATTCAGAGGATGCTTCCTGCACAGACGCAACCCTAAAACGAGACCCTGAAGTCCTTGCCTCAGTATCTGTGCTTTCAGAATTGGCTGCTGGTGACTGCAAAGGCCCAGATCTTCTTCCGTTATTTCTGGTCACTCAGCACTACCCAGGTAATACGAAAAGATGGTGCTTGGCCTTAACAAGCTAATGGAGAATTTTCCCACGCGACGAGAGTTCTTAACAGAGCTTGAGTTTTTTGCAGATGTCTGCTACAAATAACCTATACTACCTCAATTTACAACTCATATGTAGTCTTTGATGATCTATAGCAAAAGAGATAATGTTTGGGCAGCCGCAAAACTTCTTAATTTATATTAGTAGATTGAGGTTAATGCACATGCATAATAAAAATAATAAAAGTTACTTTCTTGCTGAATATCCATGCATTCCTTCTGTAAGTTACACCAAAACCCAGGACAGAATCCAGTCAATAAACATTTAGAGGCTCATGCTCATTCATATACAAAACTTCAGTAAATTTGCTCTGGCATTTGAGTTCTAGGGTGCGGCAGATCTCTGTGCTGGTGTCTTCACCCTGGTGCTCCAGCACTGCCTTTATTGGAACAAATACAAATTGGTGTTCAAATCTGGGCCCCATCACGTGAATCTTGAGGTCTCAGTCTCTGATGCTGTGGCTTAACATTCTCAAACATTCAACTAAATGTTTCCCATTCAGGTGCTTTTTACTCACTTGCTCCAGATGGGATCAGAGCTGAGAATGCCAGACCAGCATACAAAAATGTTCTTGTGGTAGTCCCAGCTGGGGCAAGAAAGAGTAGTGTCATAAATCTTATGACTCATTGTCCTAACACAAGTATGAATAATTTGGATAAATTCAGACATTGGGCTACTTTATCCCAATCAAGCTTGAGCTGTGAACATCTTGATCCTTCTTTTTGTAAAAATGTTTCAGCATCAAAAGAAAAAGCATCTTAGCTCCATCCTATCCCATTACCCTATGTAAACTGCTTTAACAAAAGCAAAAGCAGAGGAACTATGCAGGGAGGTGACAAATTCACCAACTTCCTGTGTAAAATCTAATGCCTAAGCATAATATCACTTTTCTCCATGAAACACAATATCCCCTCCTCACATACAAAGCTCCAGGGCAGAAGATGCTTGCAAAAACTTACAGCTACAGTGAATCTGACCTAGAGTGCTTGTCCTTAGGGGCAAGACCTGAGATCAGCGTCATCAGCAGTTCAGAGACACCACAGGACTAACACAGAGGACGACCTTGGGCTTCCACGCCGCTACACTCAAAACACTGGGTTCGTGCTCTTCACCACAGGCATCGCTGTCCATTGGCATCTCGCCTTCTCTGACAGCATCCACGGGGGGTAAATGCTGTCTGTAAGAACAAATGGCCCAAACTAAACTCTTTGCTTCTCTTTCAAGCCATATCTTCTTCCTCCAAGAGCATCTCAGCATTCATGATGTGAGAAAAAAGTGGTTGATAGCAGCTCTGGAGCTGAAACTATCACAGAGCACTTACCCTGCCTACTCTATTTTGACTTGGGATTGTCCCAATTTGGCTCCCCTTGTGTCCTACACTGCAAAAGATCATACGGCCATCACTGAGGAAAGCCGGACACTAGACACGTTCTGCAGCTAGTCAACACGTCTCTGGGCTTTGTCAGAGGGGTTAACCGCCAGCTGATGCCAATC
This sequence comes from Rhea pennata, assembly GCF_028389875.1. Classification (NCBI taxonomy): domain Eukaryota; kingdom Metazoa; phylum Chordata; class Aves; order Rheiformes; family Rheidae; genus Rhea; species Rhea pennata. The sequence continues at coordinate 5,992,287 of NC_084672.1, read as the reverse complement.
ACCTGCTCTCCCAGAGCAGTGAAGTGCGCTGCTTTCTAGTGCAGAGATTCCAGAGAAGCTGCAAGTGGATGCGAGTGGCAGATGCTGCTAACAGACACCAGAGAGCCCGAATCACGAGCCTTGCCTCTCACTGACAAATTGCACCTTCCCTGCAAACATTTCAGAGTGTAACTTATCTCCCAATCAGAGCTCCGGCTGCCCCTCTTTGGAAAGGCAGCGTCCTTCCAGGTGGATTATTTTCCACTCAGAGACTGATGCCTGCAACGGCAATCTTGAAAGTCTCCTGCTATCTGCTTCTCACTCTTCACAAGACAAGACAAGACCACCCAGTGATTCGCCTAAAGAAATATTACACCAGGCAGTGGGCCGGCATGCCTGAAATTGGCCCAGGGAGCATATCGACAATGAGTTACCCAGCTTAGAAAACACAAGAGGATTAATAACTTGGACAGTGTGCTGGATAAAATTAAACTCAGAAACAATTCCAAATCCAAACCCCATCAGAATTTTAATCTTTACAGACTTTTAGCTCCATAGCCCCATAAATCCTTTCCATAGTGACTCATTGTTACCCTGATCTTCCTTATAAAACACACGGTGGAAACAGTGTAACATTTTCCTTTCTTATTGCTCTCCTTTGTAAAACCATCTTTCCTTGTATCTTACTGCCATTTGCCTGTTAGTCATGGGCTTCACTCCTGAATGAGCCACTTAAGAAACGTTACACTGATGTCAAATTGATACATGTCCTGTGAATACCTTATACTTTCTCTTTATTTAATGTCAAAGGATAATGTTTAGAACTGATCAAAATTTGGGGACATCTCAGTACGAAGTTTCAAATGAAATTTTCAAATGAAATGAATTTTTCCATTGAAAAGAAAGTAACCTTTAGCAGAAATTAGAATATTAAAAGAGTTCACCCAAGGCCACAAACATTTCATGTTTCGGATTTTTCTTCTGCTTTGTTTCTCTTGGAGAAACTGAAACCCCTCATAGGGGATACTATTTCCATTTCTTAAGAAGCCTTCAAAATGAATTTTCAGCACAATCCTGGTGCCAGATCTGGTAAGCTGCAACAAATCAATGCATTTTGCCTGTGAACTCCAGCCTGGTAAAGTGTTTTTCCTGATATTTCAAATCTAGGTGCCTACATCTATGTATCAACCACTGAGAAAGAGTGGCCAGATTTAATACAAGTTCTGCTACAATGACATATCTGAGGAACAAACTAATATTATCTTGTAAATTAGTTACCTATCTCAGTCCACTCTTCTACACTAACACCTTCCAAAGCAAATTAATAGCAATAACAAAGCCCACAGTGGACTATGGAGCCTCTTTCTCTGCTATATATTTCCTTTTAAGGCTCAACATGCTGTTTACAGTGATATTGTGGAAAGTGAGTCTCAAAAAAAATCAAGTTTCTTATTTTTTATCAAGGAAGAACATTAAGATGTTGCACTCATGTCCCAGGAGCAATGCGGAGAGGAAAGTGAGGTCCTCACTGCGGCAGTGCAGCAAGGTGAGCAGCTCTGAGCACATGGGCAGCCTTATGAACTGCCATATGATTCCCTATGAGATTTAAGCAGTTCTCTGTTAAGCTACATTTTGAAATTCAGCCTTCAACACAACAGAGTCCCTGACCACCCTTCTATAAAATATAAAATCTTGCTTATTTTGGTAGATGTTCATTTTTCCTTGAAAGTATGCTATTCTATCTTGGTTTTGACTGTTCTTTTTTTTTTTTTTTTTTCCTAAACATAACATATTAGCCTGAGACATGAGTCAATCCTCTCCTTTAAAGCAAACCAATTTCTCCACTCATTTCCCCATGATATCTATTTTGGAGGCTCTCAACTCCCTGGTGGGCCAGTGGGACATCCCGCAGCCTCTTTATGGCTGGTGGTCTGCAGGAGGGAATAGGATTACATCTCTCAGCAGCCAATGGTGTTGCCTGTAGGTTCAATAAATGGGCTTAGAAAAAAAAAACACACACACACAGCATGTCCTTCTTACTCTGCTTTGCTTGGTGCGACTGAACCTGCAGAGCCAGTGGGAGTGAGCTCTATAGTGATAACGGTAACCATTGACTTTCTCTTTCCTGATTTCACCTCTTTCATTATGTTGGGGAGCTTTGTTCCACACTAGGAGATTATGCAATGGGCTAAGGAGGAGATGTGACTTCAGTGAGATATAGCACACAAAAAACTGTGACAAATTGCAATGACAGGGGCTCCGATGGTAGCTTGTGATGGAGTGAAATTAAATCCCTAACCAAACAATGCAGCATTATGCTATGTTCTATAGACACCCTTGTTGAGGGTAGATTGAGGGAAAAAGAGACGGGCAGAGAGAGAGATGCACACATACTTTCCCCATCCTTGTTCCCAGCTAGCCCTTTTCTCCAGAGTCAGCTTTAGAGTAAATAAAAAAAAAAATCCTTAATGCTTGGGCCCACAAGGGATGCATGACTTGGTATGAACTGCAGCGGACTGAAGAAACACCCAGCAAACATCCAGTGAATACAGTGCAGTGCTGGTTCCAGGGAGCTGTAGCTGGGACTGCCTGTCCCCATAACTCCACAGACAATGTCTCAAGTAATTTGCCCTCCTTCCTAATTAAAGCACTCCCTGAGGAGCACTGTACGAGGAGGAGGACGTGTATGCACCTTTGTGCTCAGCTGCGCCACACTTCCTTGGGCAGTACTGCCGGGTGACAGCTTTTTTCATGCTAAATAACTGACCTAGATTGCCTTACTGCCCCATTCATCTCCCCCGCATAAGCCAGCCGTCCACTCCCCAAGGAATAGGTGTGTAGGTTGGCTCGAGCCCAGCTCCTGTGGGAAGCCAAGAGACTTGCCAGCCCTGCAGGAAGACGGGAGCACACAGGCTGCGAGAGGATCTTCGCCATGCTGGGGCCAGCCAGGTGTTGAATCAGTCAGTGGCCCCGGAAGAGGCCAGAGCCAAATCCTGGAGCAAAAGGCAAACGCGAGGAAGGAGGGCACCACATACCCCCGTCTGCACTCCCTGCGTTGGCTCCTGCCCGTGTTGGGACTTCCAGGAGCAGCCCATTGACGGGAAGGGAAACGAAGGCGACTCGGGGAGCCTGGGAGCACTCGACACGAGTGCAAACTTTACGAGCTGGTCAGCTTTACTAATGCTCTCAGAGTAATGCTCTTGCAGGACTCCTGAGCTTAGTTTCCACTGGAAAGAAACAATAGTTCAGGCTGTGAAATGTTTTACATTCAACTTCCACCTCTCTCCCCCTCTTCAGTGGAGTTGCCATGAGCCCAGACTTTGAAAACATTTCAGACTTAAAAGGTTAAGATTTAAGTGCTGCTGATTTTATCTGGGCTTTTAACTAACATAGGCAGGTGGATTAGAGATATGTGTACAATCGCCACTCTAGACACTTGGGTAAATATGCACAAGTGCTGAGTGAGCCAAGGAAGGAATCTGATGTTATTGTCTATTAATTTGAAAGCAGAGATTAAAGAAAGTGCAGAAATCAGTAGTGTAAATATCAAAAAGGATTTCCATTTGTATGTAAGAACATTACTCTAGCAGTCTGGATATTTCAAACAACATGAAAGCTTTTTTCCCAAAGAAAAAGAACTGTGAATTTGTTTAAATTTACATATTTTCTTCTGTCTTTGTTTGCAGGAATGGTCGCCATGCTTGCAGCTAGGAAGCAGTTTGCTCGTCAGGGCCGGGTTTTGTTCAGAGCCTGCATGTGGCTAGAGGACCTATAAACAGCAAAGGTATTTCATGAAGTTATGTGGCAGGCAACTAGGCAGGGCTTTTCCCTCTCTCGTATTGTTTTTTTCTACTAACATTTGTGATTAATTTTTCCTCTTTAATTTTCAGTGCCTGGTAGCTTGAAAATGGATACTGACTTCTACTAATGTTTTTTTTATTCAGAAGTATTTGTTGAAAACTGGGCAGAAATAACGTGCAGGTGATGGGACATTCAAAACCATATTGGCTTTGGCTATTGGTCAAGTTAGTGACACGACTGCTTACCAAGCTCATATGGAATTTCTTCTGCCTTTTGATTAGATGCCTACAACTAATTTTTTAATGAACAGTGGATAATAAATAGTGAACATTAAATTACCAAAACAAATGAGGTGGCTGCAATTTCTTCTAGGAAAAAACAAAAAATATATCTAGTTCACCAACATGGCCTAGGTTTTTAACAAGAAACATTGCAAGAACCAGTATATTCTCTAGAACTGGAAATAAATTGTGTCTGAATGTGATGGGTGCTCTTCAAAAGCACAGTTTGGGTTAAAATATCAAGGATTTCTCTACTTTCATTAAAAGTTTTTACAAATTCCTGGAGGTCATCTGAATACTTAAAAATAATGCATAATATGACCCCATGTATCAAATAGGCCAAGCTCAGCGCTTTTTATTAGCAGAAATATTCATGAATCTTTTATCCTTCTGCCTAGTCCACCAGCTCTTACTTTTGCCCTGTTCTCTCCTTAATGCAACATTTCATAGGAATGCCAAGAAAAAGGAACCCAGCTTCAGGTTTAATTGCTAATATTTCTAAATTTAGTCAGCATAAAAATCCATCTGAGGCTCCAAAGATTTTCCTTGTAATCTGCAGAACCTGAGTTTGAATCTAGCCCAAGAGAGCACCACAGCAAATAAATACCATCTGATCTCTACAGAAACCTGACAAGAGTTCAACTGTTTTCCACCTTGCTACAAGTATATCAGAGTTGATTTCCCAATGCAATGCTGTAGAGAAAAAAGTCAATTAAAATGCAACTGTCCCAATTTCAGTGAAAGTCACTGATCAGCAGGAATCACTGTACATGTGGTTATATTTTTTTTTCTTTTTCATTTGTTTTAAACAGGCCCATACTAGGTTAGTAAGCTAATAATACAAAGCTGCCTTGTTTTATGACTCACGTAACACCGGACAATCAGCAAGGACTACGTGAGTCAAATGACTCAGATTTTCCCCGCAACAATGTGGCAATTTCAGGATTCAGCTCATTCCTCCCATCCTTCTCACCTGCTTCTGTGACCATTACGGATATCGCAGTTAAGCTCTGCAATATTTGGCTGCGGACACGCAGCATGGAATTGCCAGTTTTGCTGCTTACCAGCACTTTGCCTATCAGCACAGCCAAAAGGGGGATATGCTAAACAGAAAGGAAACGATTCGAGATGTTGGAAACCAGACAGATTTTATCATTTTGTCTGACCTAACCGTTCTTTACTTTAGAACATGAAAGTGTCTTATGGAAGACTTAGTTTTAACGGTAAAGGAAAATGTGAGGCTTTTCCAGTCTTCTTTGTCTAGCAACTGGTATCATAGGACTGGCCATGTAGATTATTAGCCTCAGTAAGTTTTATTCGGTAAGCAAGCATTTATTGCTAGCAATCATATAAATGTAGACAATATTATCTCATAGCAAACAGCATCTGTGAATTCATATGCAACAGGTGTTTGTTTCCAATTTTTCAATTTTCCAATAAAAGTTGCCAATATTTCAGTGAGAAAGCCTCATACAAAACCATGATTCAGTTTGGGGTGTTTTTTGTCCAAAATAATATATTTTTGTTTGTCAGATCATTATTCAGCAAATATTTGAACAATTTCTGTTCAGATAAAACTCAAGTTTGCACCCATTTCTAATGCTAAATGTCTGTAAAACATGCAGGAATCTCCCCAGTGAAGTGGTAACAGCATCAAGTCCACCAAATTCAGTAAGATTAATTAACATAAAGCAAATAAGAATAATTTTTAATTCATTTCCAGGTGTTAGAAAATTAAGTCTGAGAATTTCAGTTTACTCCAATCTTGAATATTGAGATTACATCAATAATTACTGAATAAAAAGCCGAGAGCTGGGTTCTGGACTCCCTTAAACAGTTTGGATCACAAGTTCATTCACATTATGTTCCGGGTAACAGCTACACACAACGTTTGGCTCAGGTTCAGTGTCTTTGAGTCTAAGGCCAGATCTTCAGTTCATTCTCTTTCTGTCCCACACAATTATATTTCACTCACATATTTCTAGGCTGAGCCCAGTGACATTAATTAAATGAGAGCATTTCAGAAATCAGGAGACAAATTGTTGCACGCTCTAGGCTGTGAGCAGAAGAAACAGAAGTGACACCAGGCCTTCGCAACGGCAAAGAGCTGATAAGGTGACTCCGCTTGGGATTTACCTCATGCAACTTTACATGTCTATAAGGTAGATGTCTGCATCCGATCTCATCACACATTTACTCCACTGCAGTCAGCAGAGAGAAAGGGCATTTGTAGTGCACAATTCATCTGCTCTGTCTACTTCAGGATGAGATGTAGGTACCCGTTGCTGCCCACTGTAGGGTGACTGCCTCAGCTATGGACAGCCATGAAACAGACCCCTGAGAGTCAGGTGAGAACATCCTCAACTTGCATGTCCATGCCCCAAGCTCTAAAGAAAGTCAAATTTCAGGCTGTTAAGGATTCCTACTAGTTTAACCAAGCAAAATTGTTTCAGATTATCATTCTATTCAGACATGTGGCATGCAGGAACATATAGGCAGGGATTTTTAGTCTGAGCCTGCCTCTACTGCACAGGATAGATGTCTGTTGTGTGGTGTTATCTTTGAGGCTAAGATGTGGCTGCCTGCATTCTCTTTCGTTATGAAACTGAGAATTGATATTATTGGCCTTTCACTCTAATGAGGGTGCTTAATTCAGAACAAGCCTTTGAATTTTGTTAAATGCTAAGAGTCTCTATTTTACTCTAGATTATCTAGAGTATCCAGTGCCTGACACTCAAAATAAAATGCAAAAAGCATAAAAAAAAACAGAAAAAAAAAAGGAAAAAAAATCAAAAGACTGGAAGATCTCCTGGCTACTCTAGCTTTTACTGTAATACTCCTAGCATTACATGACTAGAGGTGCAGATTAACAGAATTTACTTTAACCCCTATGGAAATGTGCTAAGGAGGAAAATAAACTGCAGCAACTGTGAATTTTGGAATTGAAAGTCCTAGAAACCCTTGTCTTCTGTTTATCTAGCCAGGAATAGAAAATACATACTAGTGCAATGCAATCTCTTCCAACATTTCATCTCAGCCGTCATGTGTTTCGACTCTCTTCTGAAAGAATAGCCTCTAGGAAGAGGGCTGAGTGCAAAATTCACAGCACATAAATTAGCCCCTTTCTCCAGCTAGTGGGATATTGAGAGGAGATTGAAATTGCTTTGTTACTCAAATGTATTTGACATACTCTTTTGCTATTTTTTAAGCTCTCTTGGCTATTAAATGTTTTGCCCTGGATAGCTGTGATCCCTATTTCAAGGTGAATTGCTTTCCTTAAATCTAACAAATGAGCAACTTGGCTTGCACGAGCAAATGCAGTAGTTTTCACAAGATCTTGCACTCACAGTGGCGATACTCACATCTGAAAGCAAGAGTATGAGCAATCACACAAAATCAATGGAAAACTGGAACAACAGTGGAGCAGACACGGTAAAAGTGAATTCTTTGTAAAACCTGAATGTCTGTGAACTCCTTAAGCCTGACTATCCACCTTCGTGTAGGAGCAATACACCCCATACGCACTGGAGAATGTCAACATGTCTACACAACACCGCACATTACACACACAGTGTTCAAGATGCATTAAGAAATTCAGTATTAGGTTTCCCACTGACTTATGAGTGAATGGATGTGTGGTCGACTGTCTGACTTTTTCCCAGCCCGCCTGGATACCTAGTTCTGCCATCATCAGCCCAAACACATACTCTATTTCCCCCTCTTTCTAAGCTAAATTCTTACTCTTTTTCCCCCCTCTCAATACATTACTTTTTCCTGTCTCTCATTGCTTCAAATCAGTAGTGTCTGTCAGGAATCTGAAAGATTCAGGCGGTATAGAAAGCAGCCTGGGAAAGGGGCAGACAGAACAGAATTGCCCTGCTTTGGCCCAAAATGTGAAATTTTTGAACTCTGTTTTAGCCTCTTGAAATCAAGAAATAGAAGGCACAGAAGAAAGTGGCTTGCTCAGCTAGTACATGTGTTTGTGAGTTTGTGTGTGTGTGCATGCGCACGCTTTTAACATGGAATCTATACCAGTGATTAAATAGTCTTTAAATCAAAGCCAATAGATAAATAAGGGAACTATTCCAAAACCAAGGGGGTTAAAAAACACTCTGCATGCACCTGCTGGAGACGCTGTGCTGCTGGCTCTATGTTTCAACTCTAACCTGTATTTGATATGGTGTTGTTGCAGCTGTGGGTTGGGGTGGTTTATTTAAGTGGCTCCAAATGCTTGTCAGTGTGGCAACCAGCTGAATACATAAAACAGGCTCTCCAAACCCTTTATGGCCCAGGGTCAGAGTAAATGGAATAATAAAATCCAAATGCTTTTGTCTCATTTTCCATCACCCAAGCCTTCCGCATAAATCTACAGCTTTGCAATGACCTTCGCATTCAGTGTCGGGGATGAGGCCGCAGGTCTGAGATACATTTGGTCTTCATCTTAGGTCTTTAAAAGCTTTTTCCAATTAATTTTAACTGACTTCCATAAGGATCAAGTACAGTTTCCTCCTCCCAGCCCCCTCATTCCACATCCCACCCCCTTCCTCTTCCACCCAGCATCTTCTTCAACCAGTCAATGGGGTAACACTAGAGAATAATACTATTGATCACATTATGTGTGGTAGCACCAACAGCAGAGACATTTACAGAATGAGCAATTTAGCAAATAGGAAGCAAGAGTTATCTTAAAGGAGTTTTAATTTGACGTCTTTCTCACTGCTGGGTATCTGGTTTTATTTATTTCTCTAGTGCCATGCTATCCCCATTCAGATGTCATCAGGGGTCCCACATTCTCCTGTACATGTGTTTCAAAGGGTAGGTCACTATTAAACTAAAATATATATGTTTGGATTTAGTGAATCAAAAATCACCTTGTCTTGAATTAACTGCTGAGGGCTGTTCCTTCCCTCTTCCCCATCTGATCTAAATTAGACACAAAGCCACATCTGTGTGCTTCGATTATAGCAAAGAGCAGCTCAAAACCTCTGTCAGAAACAAGAAGTCATTTAGACACCTCGAGATGTCCTCATGTGAAGAGCCCAGGGATCTCCCCTCCAAATTCCCAAAGAGGATTTTAATGATCAGTTAATAAACCAGTGCCAGAAAAGAAAAGAAAAGAAAAGAAAAGAAAAGAAAAGAAAAGAAAAGAAAAGAAAAGAAAAGAAAAGAAAAGAAAAGGAGGCTAGTTCCTCCTTTTGCATTTAGTGAAGCTGGGCCAGACTGAGAGCTATAGTGATCATTAGGGGACATATTCACAACCCAAAGCTTCCACAGTTACTGTAGCTCTCTTGACTTCTGTAGAGCTGAACAGATCTACACTGTCAGAAGACTTGGCCCACACTGTGCCAAGTAAGTGATACAGTCAATAAAACTAACAGTCAGGTTCCTCGCTACTGGGAACTTGGGCTCAATTAACCTTAGACAAAACACTGAGCAAAAATATCCATGAGATGGCTGCTTTCCTGGGGTCTGCTCAAGAGAAAACAACAATTAACAGGGATCTCCAAAAAAATAATCCATATTTCTTGAGATTTCCTATCCAAAATCTTAAACATTTCAAATACAGTTCCGATCATTTTGGTTCAGCACTGAAAGATCTGTCTCCCTAGTCACACTAAGCACACCTATGTGAATCTCTTTGAGGTTTATCCACCACTGTTGCAAACTTCTCTTTCAACTCTATCAGGAATATTAATGAAGTTTTGAGACACAAGACTTAAAACACCTTCGACCTTCAGCCTTCCCATAAAGCTAACTGCATGCTGTACAGAGATGCACTTTCTCATAAGGCCTGGTTATCTTATTAATGACAGTATGGATCAGGAAGGCCACCAACCATTGATGCCCATGGAGGAGCATCCTTCAAAGCACTGGGAAAACTAGGGCTCTTTGTCTAGAGTCAGTTTTCCCAATTTTTTCTTACTTGGTGAAACTGTCATTCCAAGTAGAAAATAGGCCACTAACAGAACTAGGGCACTTCGGTTTCACATGGCATCAGAGGCTGTACATGGAGTCTCTGGTGTCTAGGCAGTTGGAAATATCAGCTGAAGCTTCTACTGTGGATAGAGCATTTGCAGTGGTTCCCTGATGTGAATTCTGTGGTAGCTAATGAGGACTGAACTCAAGGGATGGCCTTTCCCTGAATGGGTGCATTAATAGTGCCTCATATCTCTGCCCACCTGTTTTCATCAAACTTGCAGGAATTTTATACTGCTCTTTTAGGGCTGGTTGAAATTTCCCAGCACATTCAGAATTACCAAGAGGGGACAGCAGAAATTTCTATCCATATATATACACACAGGGAAAGCAGATAAACATCACTCCTTTATGAAACCAAGCTAAGAGTGAATATTAAACTATCAGCTTTCTCAGACACTCTTCCTCCAAAAACGAGAAGAAATCATACAGCTGACCATGGCAGTGAAAGAAGGAATAATAGAATGAAGGCTATGATAATAATTGCATAGTGCTGAGGGTTCACTTTTACTGCCTGAAACTGAGATTTTTATGTTAATTAATTCAAATAGTATGGATTAGATTTTTCATTTTTTTTTCTAATAGTATGGAACTGGTTTCTCAGTTTCAACTCACTTTAAGTCAACAGAAAATTGTCTTTCAAACTCAGATGTTTAGCTCTACATTTGGTATGGACTACACATATCTATCACCTCTCAAGAAAGTCTGAACTGAATGGATTTGTGGTGGGGGCAGGGAGGGGGAAGCCAAATCCATACAGTTAAATAGAGAACTGTAAGCAAAAAAAGGAAGGAAAAGAAAACAAACAGAGCAGGTATTCAGTCGGTCAGTTAATTTGTATGGTTTCTGCCACAGCACAGGGCATTAACACTGCCCAGCACTGCACACAGGTGGCAGGGTGCATGTTTGGTGAGGCAGGGAGACAGCAAGACATACTGTGAATTTTCTCCCTGAGCAACATGATTACAGAAACAACTGCAAATAACTTAGTGCTGATCCGCAGCGATACCTTCAGCAGTCCCTAATCTTCCAAATGTCTGCCTATGTGATGGCATGAAAACTATGGCATTCCCTCAGCCCTCACCTACGAGGACACATCTGGGCTTTCTTTATTCATCTGTTCGTTGCCGGATGATTGTTTTGGGGTTTCTGCTAGAGCACATTGAAAAGGGAATTAAATGAAGATCTTCAGTACCGTGAACACAAGTCCAATGCAACAAGATACAGAAGTGTTAGGAGAATGTACACATTACTTCCACCTGGAGTTTTTAAGGTGATTTTCAGACATGCATGTTTATAACTGAAGGAAACTGCAGCACAGGGTGAAACAATTCCACTATACCACGTAGCTGAGGCAGAAATTGAACTCAGATCTCCTGCCTCAATTCTCTACCTTAGCTCCAAGAGCCTCCATGCACTGGCTTAGTGTATGAAACTAAATGGTTAATTGAGAGGCTGTTCCCCTGGAGTGGAATCAAATGAAACACTCAAGCTAGACACTCAAGTAGGCTTACTGGTTTAATTTAAAAGCAAGGGGGACTGGTAGCGGGGAGTTCTCGGTCAGGGGTCATTTGTTGTGGAATACTTCTCACCTTCATGTTCCTCAGGGCTGGGCTCTGGCAAACTTAATGACATTTGGCATGTCCACCTGCTCTATCAGTCTGTTCTTGAATTAGACAGCTCAGAGCAGAGCAGCTTGGGTGCTTGTTTCAGTCTTGATGTTTTTAAGGGGTTTTTTGTTGTTTGTTTAATAAATCTTTGGCTTTTTCTGTTAGATTAGTGGTGGTGGGGCTGATACCCATGATGTTTAAGGAAAAGAAATCAATGCAATGCACAATGCAGTTTGCCAGAAGGAATGATGTTAATTTGGAGCATTTAGTTCTCCCTAGGCGTCTGCTTTGTGATTGTACAAAAATACCAGGAATTTCACAGGATCTTGATCCAGGAGATGAAGCCGACTTCATTCCGTTTTAAGACGCAGGATTTCAGACCAAACATCTGTCTGAAACTTGAGATGAAATTCACATGATTTAGACAAAAAGCCCTGAGTCAATTAGATGTCCAGCATACACGGTCAAGATCCTTGGCTCTGATCCTCAAAAAAAAATTAGCGTGCACGTAATTTTATACACATAAGAAGAGCCAGTACATTCGACAGGATTATTTTGGGTAAGCTTTTTCCCAGAGCAGGGTTCTCAGTTGGAACCAAACCACAAACCACATCAAGTTCATACAGCTCCAGTACAAACATTTTACACTTCTGAAACCAGAGTAATTTTCTCTTCGTGGCTCTGTAATCATCACTCAGCAGTGGGCATATTCCTGATAGAGATTTCTGACTTCAGAGTTCGAAGAGAACAGAGACGAGAGGTGCTGAAACTCTCAGGCAACGTGGCTTGTGTTTGCCCCCCATCTAACCTGTTAATAAAGCAAGGGAAAAGGGAAGCCTGAGGCACATTACTGTCTGAGCAGAACTGTTTCAAAACAGAATGTTTTTCTTTTTTAGAAGTCCCTGAATGTTGTCAACAGCTTTTCCACAGCATCAGAAGATTTTCGCACAGATTTCTTCCTCTCTCCCGCCTCAGATATGAAGAAAAGAAGTCCCCTTTGGTTTCCAGAGGGTGGCCTGATCATCTCCAGGAGCTTTGGGAATGTTTGGAGAGTGGAACCTCCCTCTTAAATTAAAAATTCATGTCAGACTCAGTGGGTGAGAGACCCACATGCCCTCGTCTGGTCACAGAGCACAGCATACTGGCACATTAGCTTCTGAAGCTGCCTTTTCAGTGCTGACCTTTATATTAATGCTAATAGGGTTTGGAGAAATAAAATGTAAATTTGTCTCTAAATGGATTAGTCTAGGCTGGGGGTGGGAAAGAAGGGTACAGGAGGGGGCGATTGTTTGGAGCATTTGCACTAAAATTAAAACATTTATGTTCCAACACTTAATTTTATTAGTGGCACATCGGAGTTGCCTGAATGCATAATACATTTCTCAAGTCCACTCTGTTCTCACTCAGACGCTAAGCGTGTGTGCATGCACGCACGGGCTTGCTGGAGTTATACAGTATATTTACCTAATAAATGTCCTTTTACTCTCACAAAGCTCATGTTTTGTCATCAGATTTGTTTAGTTGTTGTTGCATCCCAAGTTCTCCCAGGAAGGGAATAAAGTGTACAAGCTTCAACTCTGCCCCAGGAACCGTGAAACTACAATCTGGGCCCAAAATAAATCCTTATTTTGTACCTGCGCAACAGCACGTATGCCCATTTCTTCACATCAGCCATGAATTTAAGCACACAAATCGGATAATAAGGTTAACTGGTACTTGCAAATGCTCTACCTAAGCAGAGACCTTAAGAAGGGTGAATAAACAGCAGTATCATCACTTTTCAGATACAGAAATTGAGCCATGACTGGCAAAGTTATACTTAGCAGTGATGTCTAGGAGAAGTGAAAGATGCAATTATTAACCCCACAAATTACAGTTCAGAATTTAACATTTTGCTCCTGGCTCTGCATGAACTTCAGAAGTCAATTCCTCCCAGCCTCAGCAAGTGCAGGATGTCTTGGGAGTTCATTTAGGTCAATTGTGATAGCACTCTCTTCAGTAGGAGAAATTTGGGGCCCTTTTACATGGTCCCATCTTTTCCCTCCTTTTTTTGACAAAATAATTATGCATTGGAAAATATAGTTTCATTAAAATCAAAATATTTTATAGGAATAGATAAATTGCAGCAAGAAAACATTGGTGAGAAAAGTTATATTTCATTTTGCCAACATCCAAACCTTTTTGTTAATATCAGCTCAATGTTTATATTAAAATAGGAATTTTCATGTTCTGTGTTTATATATTTTCCTTAAATTGGCACCTAACTGCTATCTAATGTTTTAATATAGCACATTTTTAAGAGCACCTTTTTTGGCTTGGAAAATATCAAAATTTCAGCTATTCATTCTGACAGAGACACAAGTTTTCCAAAATATCAGCATCTCCTTGGAATCAAAAATTCTGGGTCACAGCCAGATCTAAGTCCTTCTTATTGTAAATGAAGCTATATCCATTAGACATCCAGCCACTTATCTTGCATGAACATATATCTAGCTACAGCATCGGGGCTGGACCAATCCAGAATTCAGACCTCACGTAAGGGGATGACAGATTCTTTCCTAATGAAATATTCCTATATAAAAGGGATTACACCAGCCATGCACTAGAGGAATTACTCTGAAATCATACGTGAATACAACTCCTGAGAACAGATCTTCATTACAGTCACTCATGCCATAGGAGTATAGGCTGTTATATATTCCACAGGAGGATAGACTCTCCACTCCTATAGAGCAACGTAAAACATCTAACCTTTCTTTTTGTACGAAATTCTGTAGGACCTCTCTAACTATTCCCACTTACACTCAATAACCCATAAGTTAAATTAATTAAGTGGTTCAGCACAGAAGCAGACAAAAGTCAGACTGGGTGAATGGGTAGGAGGAATCAGAATAGCAGTGATCCGAGCACCTTGTTCTTGCCTGAGCAGACATTAATAGTTATACTTTAGATACAGTTTAAAACACAGTGCAGATGTGAAGCAAAGAGTGTAGGTAGTGTGTATATACACACAGGGTCCTGCAAGGTGGAGGGAGAAAAAAGAAACAGATTGCTCAGTAGTGGAAAAGTATCTGATTGCCTAACGTAAACTGTGATTAGTGGCTCAGTGCCTGGACAGTGAGTACTCTGCAGGCCCCCAAATACGGTCCCCAAATCAGCGTGTGTGCTGCCAATCTGTCAGGCAGTCCAGCTGTAACACTTTCTGGCATTGCAATGTCTTCAGCTGGTTTGTGTCAGAGCCGGCCAGTGCGGGGGGAGGCTTTCCAGAAGTTGGCTATCGAATGCCTGTCTGCGTGTATCAAGGATGTTGCCAGTTTAACATCGCAGCAAGGGGCCACCACATCTGGCCTGCAAGCCCCAAGAAAAGGGAAAGGTGGGGGTGCCTGCAAGGGACAGGCCCTGCAGGATCTGGGGCTGGACGACACCACTGACAGGAGTAAAGGCCACAGGTCTAAAAGCGTAGCACTTCAGAGAAAGCTGAGACCACGGCACAGAAAGGTTTTGAAGCACTTAGAGCACACCCTAAATTCACAAGCGGCATTAAATGCCCAAGTCAAATAGGGTGCCAAAGCCCCAAGCATGCAGACCTCTCACTGAGCCTTTTCCTGCCCATTACAAAATGATATTTCATTAGCTCAAAGCCAGATGCTTCTCCTTAAAATAAATTAATCTCCAGTTCATCATATCACCAGGGACCAAGCAAGGCAAGAGGTAGCAGTGGTGCCAAACACATGTGGAATGAACAGGACCCCCAGGTACTGCAGGGGGGAAAGGGAGAGAGGAAATGATCTTTTTTTAAACAAAGCACCAGCCTGCTTTGATTCAGTAGCCTCAAGTTTCTTCAACACGGATGGATGAGGGGGACAAAAACCACATACAATAACCCTATAACCCAATCCCCCTATTTCAGCTGTGTAACTTCCCCAAGCACCATACTCACGCTTACAGAGAGCTGCCAGACCCACGACAGTCCTGAGGGATAAAGTTATTCCCCTCTGAGGGGAGAGGGAATAAAGGAATGGGTTGCAACAGAGGGAAGGAAAACCTCAAAAAGGATTCTTTAAGAGGATCTTGAATCAAGGGTTAATTGTTTCCAAATGACCACTGTGTGGGAGACTATTATGGGATGGGATCCATTCAGGCTTGGTTTGAAGCTGCTGGTAGGTACCTTGAAAGAGGGCTAAGCAGCGGCAGCTGTTTTACATTTAAAGTGACTGAAGTGAGTAGTGAATTACTGTGGGAGACAAATGAGCCCATGACATGATTGGACCTGGGACGGCTCTCCCAAGTGGCCACTTGTTTCATGAGAACTCCCACCCCCGGGGTCTGTATTTGAGTATCAAAGACACAAATAACGCCAATTAATTCAGATTAGCCCACAAGAGACAGCCAGGTTAGCTGCCTGTTTATAGATTCAGTGCCCCAACTGCTATCATCTCTTCTGCCTTCGAGGTGCCATTCTGTTCTCTCAGGCTCTGGTTTTATCTCGTGAGTCTAGCTTTTTCTAAAGGAAATCACAGGAAACAAGTCAGAAGCCAACAAAGCCAATGGAGTTGTATTGGTGTAAGCTATTTACAAAGAATAAGCACAAGAAATGTGGCAGTATGCTGTAGGTCCTGTGTTTTGTGCCCAAGAGATCAGGGTTAGCATAGGCACTGGCACAGTTCGTTTCAGTACATGCTAATAGATAGAGAATCAGACTTTCCTTTCTGGGGGGGACACCCTTCAACCCTTGGCGTAAAGAAAACATAAAAGAGGCCAGAATTAAGAATCTGTAGATGGGATAAACCATCTGGACCAGGTTTTCCTGGTCATGAACTTCAAACTGGAGTTCATGTGCAAACAGCTTCAGAAGACATGTGGAGCTTCCACTTAGCAATCTAGCCCACCTCTCAGTTTTTTTCCTTTTTTCAGTATTAGATTCAGTTTGTAATACTTAGGTAGGTAAGTATTTTCCTGCCTTGCATCAGAACCTTTTCTCTCACTAATAACATGCAGAAGCGGTTGAGGGCTGAGGTGCAAAGTGCTCAGCGCAATCCAAGTACTCACTTGCACATTTTGCACTCAGATTGGTGACTTCTTAGCGGTACCAAGTGCTTGTGTCACTATTCCAGAAACCAAGAGGAAGAAACAGTCCTTCGTGCTGTTTACCAAACTGCATTAGTCAAAATATTGCATTTTAAAAACCCCTTAAGTTGTTATACATCATCATATAAGTCATCACAAAATAGTGAGTACAAATTCCTAAGAATTATGTTGACATGGAAATTGTCAGTAGAAGTGCTGGGAAATTTACATCTCCTCATATATCCGTAGTCGTATCCGCCACACAAATTAACATATTATAACGCTAATATTTCAAGGTAATGTTTTCTCATGAGGATGCCATATTTTATCAGTTAATATCATCTGTGTAAAAACTATTCAATTACAGTATCAAGCAACACATGATTAATACTAATATCACCAATGTAATGGCAACTTTGTAAGGTGTCATCATAGCTGTTCAGGCAGCTGAAAATGGTAGCGGCAGAAAAAAAAATCATTCTTTTTAATTTAAAGAAAAAGTTCAATATCCATAAAATGAATGACCAGTGCTACCTGGAACACTGCCCTGGTCTCCCTGGAAGGTGTAAGTTGAACCACTGACTTCAGTGGGACATGGGTTTTAACTCCACCTCATCTGTAACATATTCAGCCAGGAGCTCCATCCCTCACATTCCTACTACATAAATAAACATAAGGAAGGAAGGGGGTTAAGTGTTTTATACAACTAGGCAGATAGCCAGTCCCTGAGATTTTTTTTAAAAAAAACTATCATTTTGGTGATGCTGTTGAAAAGCCTTTGGATACTTACCTGTCTTTACCTAAATCCAGACCAGCAGCCTTGCAGGTATGCTGCAGCTTGTTTAGAAACTTGCATTAGCATAAGGAACTGGTTGTCAAGGTACGAGGAACCCTGAGCTAGAACCAAAACCACTCCTACAAAAGAGACACTGATCTTAAAAAAGAGCAATTTTCCTATCTTGTCCCTCAGATAACTGAATCCTGTAAACACAAGGTTCCCAGAAGGAGGAATCCAGCCATAGTCCCATAGGAGGCACAGAAATGAAGGAAATAGCACGTTATCATCAACTGGTTACCAGCTGGTTACCTCCAGATTTGAAAATGGCTGTAACACACCATTACAGCTAGAATAGCTCCCTTTCTTCTTCAACCTGCGTATTTATTGCCAAAGCTGAGTAGTTCTGTAATGAATAATTTATTCCAAACAGTTTCTCCCTTCAGGGATTGTCAGCAAGTGGATCTTGATTTTCTCAACATACATGTTGCATGTGCAATTGATCCCGTTCAAGGGGGTCATTGTGAAGCCATGGGACTTCTTATACCTCACTTGAGCCATGTTTTGAGAGCTTTCTCCCAGCCTTCTGGCCAGGGGTGAATTTCAGCCTATTCAGAAAGATATACCATATCATAGAACAGGTTGGAAGGGACCTCTGGAGATCATCTAGTCCAGCCCTCAGCGTAGCCCATACGGGGACTGAACCTGCGACCTTGGCATTAGCAGCACCATGCTCTAACCGACTGAGCTAAACATGGTGTGTGAATCATTTGGGGTCTGTAGCTCATCCACAGGCATATTCACAGTTTCAAATTCAAGCTGTCTTGACAAGATGCTTAGGTCACATCTGTTCCCAAATTGGAAATGGGTAATCTGGAATCAGCTCTCCAGCCCCCTCCTCATAATAACCAGTCCAAAAATCCTCTTCCCACAGAGAAATCTACAGCATTCTCCTGAAGTTCATTCCTCCTACCATGCTCCTGTCTGCAAACCTCTAGAAGAGGATTCACAGGAAGCACTGCAAACCTGGCCCAAGCACATTAGTTTAAATGCTATGATAGTAGAAAAATGTTTTTGGCAGCATTTCCCTAATTTATTTCACCAATTTAGGCAGATTTTATAAAGGCAGCAAAGCACAAAATGAAAAGGGGACTCTAACAATTCTGAATCGTAAACACATTTTGAGCAGATTGTGCAAAGCAATTCAACTAAAATTAGATTATGAAAAGTACACTAAGTAAAACTGTATTATGGAAATGTTATGAAATTAATTAATCTAAGAAGCATCACTGCCACCAGCATGTGCTAGCCCTGTAAACTCCTGAGCGCATTTGTTCCACTCCTAGCTTTCATTCCTGATGAAGATAACACGAGTCAGAGATGTGTCATTTCTAGGTCTTTGATTCTGCTGCATACTGTGACTTCTTAGAGTCCTTCATTTGATCCTTAATTTGAGTTTGGTCAGCACACTTCATCCACCAAGAATTGCTCTGGTAACAACAGCCTGAGAGCTAGTTACGAACAGCCCAGCGTTTCCTTAATAGGTTTAGTTACCAGAGTGGGCTGTTACTCAGCTAAGCCACTAAATAATGTATTTTCAATTAATAGCACAAATCTTAGAAAGGTATGTACTGTATGTATGACTCAATGAAGAAACACATTATAATTATATGGTAATTTGTTAAAATGATCATTAATACCTCTGATGTTAATTATCTAATGACAAAAAATTACAGAGGGTGCAAATAATTTGCCCTTTGTAATTGCTTATTAGGTTGCAAGGATAATCATTTTGTTTTCTTTGCACAGCACTATTTATTGCATTTTTCTTTTGACAGTAGCTGAAGTGTATGTGAGGTCAAAAGTTACATGATTTTTTTTTCATGAAATGAGACTACATTTTTGGTGGAAGTTCAACTGAGGGTATCCAAGCATAATTGCTCCATGTCATCTTCTCTGAAAAAAATTTGGAAAGATCACAATGTAAAGTGAAAATTATAGTTTTGGTTATAGGCTATATATACATATATATATAATAACCATTTTCAAGTGGTTATTATGCAATGCAAGGAATCAAATGTAGTATGTTGTATTCCTGCTTCTGCCAGTGATTTGCTATATGAGGCTGGGTTAGATACATGATTTCATCTGTAGTTCATCCCAGCTGTGCACCCGACTTCCAAAAAAGAGTTTTAAGTGCCAAAAATTATTACCCATTTTATTGGCCTTCATCTCTGTTCGCTTTTCCCAACCCAAGGGTGAGTAAATGATTCCTCTGATATGCAGGATCTGATTCACCTCTTTGCTCCTGTTAATCAAGATTAGATTTCTAAAGGCATTTTTCTTCTGGGAAATGTGTTTACAGACTATATCACAAACTCTGTGAATAGCTTATTCAGAGGAATAGAATGAAAAAGTCAGAATGTTTTGTTTTAATGTTCACGAAAGAAATTATTTCATTTTTTCTTTCAGAATGACATTTTTAGAACAAATTTAGCCAAACTTAATTACATTTTAAAAGTCAAAAAAAAAAAAAAATACCTGACAACTAAATGAAACAGTTCATCTAATGGAAGTCTTTTTTTCTTTTTTTTCAAATTTAATTTCAGCCAGAAAACTGAAATTTCCCTTCAGGCTGACCCAACCAATTTCTTTTACTTTCACTTTTCAAAGAGCAAACAGAAAAAAAAAAATCAGTTAACATGTTCTTTGCACACATTGAGTATCTCTGAACACTAGTATTCCTTAAAAAATACTGGCACTGAAAGATGCATTGCCAGCTGGTTTCTCATAAACCACCCAGAACCAGAGGGGAGGAGAGCAGGGTGGAACCCAGAGGAGGGAGGATCCAAAGCAGGGGGATATTGGTGCAAAGCAAGCAAATGCAAAGGGAATTAGCTGCAATGGGGCTACTAGGAAAGAGGGGGCCCCAGAGTAAACTTCTCCTCACATTACTTACATATATCTATAAACTGTGGTGCTGATGAATCACAGTTTTATAGATAATCCATGGGTGATATGTAGGAAAATATGGTATTCATCTAATTCCAGTCAGAAACAATTCTACTGAAGTCAATGAGGTTACAAGGCATAAAACAGATGTGAGTGAAAGAGGCAGCAGAATCAGGCCCACTGCATGCATACAAGTCTCCCAAGAATATTGTATTTTGATACACATTTGGGAAACAATCTCCCACAGAAACGTGGAGTTAAAGCCGCCTTAATAATGAGAACTGTAAGTATGGAAGTTGTCATCAGTAAAGCTCAACTAGTATGTCTCCAGGTGAAAACCGATGTCTTATAGGGGCTAGGAGGGAAACTTCATGCAGCAAAGCGTCACACATTGGGCCATCACGACAGCAGATTTTCTTTCAGAAGGATGCCCAAATGGAAGCGATTACACTGACGGCAGCGTGAAGCAATAGGACCATTCACACATAATCACAGTATAGATGTAGCGGAGATGGGCGTCAGCCAACATCCTCGATCCAAGCACATTTGGATGTGAGTGAAGTTCAGATCTTGATCCAAACTTTGTTGCTCAGACCTGCCTCTTGCTGTCAGGAGGTGGCTTCTAGCCAAGTCCATCTTGCAGCAGTGATTCCACTACACAGAACGACAGGTGTGATGTCCATTTTACTTGACGGGGTGGGGGAGAATCCCTATCCTTAAGTAGATGCTATTCTTGGTGGTCTTTAATAGGCATGCGAGGGGAATAGGAAGATAATTAGCCCTTTTATGCCGCTTGCTCCCATTTGCCTCAATTTTCCAATGTGCTCCCGTTTTCTGTGGCGATCCCCCTACCAACAGTTCGGACGGATGTTGACGGTTGTGTCCCTTTTAAACACTCAGCCTTTTGAAGGGTTTTGCTCTCTGCAGGCTGAGCTGTCTGGCACACAGCCATTGACAGGGAGCTGGAGTTTGCTCTTAAGTCCCAGTGCAATCATGCACTGTCTGCTGCCTGCTGTTGCACAGTGCTGCAAGAGCTTAAAAAAGACTCCTCCAGCCCTGTCAAAAAGACAACCGAATTATTAAAGCAACAGCCATTCAGGTGTTCAGAGGGACTGAGTGAAGCAGGGACAGGAACTGAAGTAAATGGCTGATCTGCCACTTACGCTAAATTACAGTGGGGTAACAGGGACGTGGGTATCGGAGGGGGAAAAAAGGCCAAACAATACTGCTGCCTGACTGAGGTCACTAAAATATTTCAGGGGAATTACGTCCCTTTTATTCCTCACTGATGCGGCCTTGGACTACCCAAGTCCTTCTAAAGCTTTTAAAATATTCAGTCCTAGTCTGACTCTGTAGCCTCTCTCTTTTCCATGGATCCAGGAAAATGTGGGTAACATTCAAAGATCCACATTAAATAAAAACAGTGCATGAGAAGATGTTTTGCAGAGTCCAGCCCCGTGAGATGTAATCATCGGCAGCACGTGTAGATGACACCTTGAAAATCACCTGACTCCTGGAGATCCCCAGATCACTTTGACAAGGTAGACGGTCTCATTTTCCAAAGTGGAAGCAAAGTTAATGTGTGACTTGTGTTAATGGCAGAGCTGGAAGGACAAAGGTCTCTTGGCCACCTGCCTGGTCCACCTATCCCACCCTGTTTCTCTATAACTCAAAACTTATTAATATTTGCTTGTTATTAAGCATTAACATACTTTAACCTTAACATAACTTCGTACCTTACTGATTCCCAAACACTTACGTTATTTTTGTACTTTTTTGAAATACTAGGGATTTCAAGTGATTGCATTTTTGGCTACCCAATTCAGAAACTCTAAAAAGACTTGATATGCAGAAGACAGCTAGGCTTCTTTTTCCAAAAGCCAAACCCTAAATTAAGATCCAAAAACACACATCAGCCTTGAAAACTTTGGCTTACTTCATCCTTAGGTACACCGTGGCCTATAAATGACTTAGTCACAGCAATTTCTAGATTACTACACCTCCTACTTTCTAGTTTCTTGGCTAGAAACCAGACTTGTTTTGTGTTAATGTCTTCTGTAATGCCGCTTCGGTGATACAGGAGCATCCTGCACTAACATGGTGATGGGACGGGACGTGCTCAGCTTCTTTCTCAGGAGACCCCTCCACTCCTGGCAGCCCTAAGCAGCAGGCTCTGTTCACCCCTCGCAGCTTCCTCAGCCTCTCTGCACTGCCTCACCTCATTCCCCCATTTCTGTTAACCAACTGACTGAAAAAAAAAAAAGGGCATTTTGCTTGCAAGATGTATTGTTTTATTAATACTAAATGCCACCTCTTGCAAGGCCGCTGTGGGAAGGAAAGCAGGGGAAGTCAACTCCCTGGCCAGCAAGCGCCGTTTCCCCACCTGCGAACAAGCTCGCCAGGACGACAGAGCCCGCGTTATCTGGACGACGAGTCTGCTGAACGAACGTTTTGCGCCTCGTGACAGAGCGTGAACTGCTTTAGCCTCCTTCTCCTCCAGACAGCCCTTCAAAGTGTCTCTGCTGTTTACAGCACTCGGGCCCTCTGCTACCAATTTCTCCATTATTCTGACAGTCAACAAACTAGAGCCATTAGAAGGCGGCACAATTCTTGCCCAAGGCAGGAACTTGTGAGACCACAAATCGTCTCGGTATTAAAAGTCGGTGCATAAGAACTGCCCTCAGCTTCAGCGCTAAATTGCTGTTTTGGAGACATTCATTGCTGTATATTGTATTTCCACTATATTCTGTTTTAATAGACTTCGTGCTGAAGTGTGTAAGAAGAGTTTTAAAGCCTGAGGTAGCAAACAGACCTTCCCCCCCCCCCCACCCCGGTTTTATATATTTTTCCATCTTTTTTGTTTGTCACCTTATATTGCAAGGTTGGTTCACATACATAAAGCAACACATCAGTCACGAAGAATATCTAAGAGTTAGCAGGAGGCAGATTTTATCATTAAAAGTTAAACAACAGGGTTTGGGCAATCCAAGATTTAATATTCTTTGATTTGTATCGAACTGAATTTTTAAAATTCTTTCTTTTGTGCTTTGGAACATTTTATTTTCATCTTTGGCAAAACTAACCTGTTTTGTTCTTCTGATCTTCTAGTATCAATATTGTTAGGGCCAAATAAGAATAGTAGATAGGGAGAGAGATTACAGTTTCTATTAATAATTTGCATACATTTGCTTAAGCAATGTTTATTCAAGGTTCAGAAAGCTCTTAGAAAATTGTATTTATTAATTAGTGTACACAACACTTTATAAAGTATTTATATATGGCCTATCTCCAGACTCCTCTTAGTCTGAGTTTGTACAGATCCAGAGATTTATTTTGACTAAACACATAGGAACCATCTGATTCAGGTACAGCCGTACCTGAAACCTGGATTGTTATTCAATGTTATCTTAAATTCAAGGTATTTACAGGCATATATTGGGTTCAGATCTTTCAGCTATCCTATCAAGGCATAGAAATAATTTCAAGTATCTAAAATACACAATACTATCAAGCTGATACTAATGACAAATCCCAGCAATTAGTCCAAACAACAACAGCTCCAAAAACTATTTTCCTGAGCTATACAATTGATTCTCACTCAGTTAGGAATATGCTTGCAGCAAATTTCACTCAGCCTTCTATTTGCCAAGCAGAAGTGGTTACATTTATGAAAAATTAAAACTTGCAAATTGAAAAATTATTTAAAGACAGAAATTGAAGAAAAAATATACAAAATGCACACACCCATTCCAGCTAAGCTGCATGTTGGAAAGAAAGTGTGCTTTAGTTGAACCGTGTTACCTCTGCCTGGTGGAATGCTAGAATATAAAACGACATGTTATATTAGATTCTACTGAATTTAAATTCTTCCTCCGAGGCATTTATAGCAAAATAAAATATTTTCCATTGAAGACTCTTTGAAAAGTGACATTGCTTTCAGCAAAACCTTCCCGAAGACAACTTCCAGCTCTTTGACATAGGGCTCAGTGAATTGTTACCCAGCCTATCACAAGAAATCTTATACTGGACATGCACATCATGGAACCGCAGAGAAAAAGCCTTAGCGCAGGATTTATGGGCAAGACTGTTGCATTCCTGTGAGATCAGTGTCAGTAGTGAGGCATATTTAACTCAGAAGCTGACCATATAATAGCTTTAAAGTGCTCAAAGTTCTTAAGTCCTTCCAAACACAGCTCTGAAAGAGAAACGTCCCTGTGTTGTGCAGTGTCTTTGCACTTCGTCTTGCAGGATATACTTATTTGGGCTAAGCAGTGCTGTAACTCACTAAAACAAAACAGAAAGCAAATCATCAGGCCACATCGCTCTAAACCCAGATAACTCCAGGAGAACTGTGCGAGGTTTAAAGTATTGTTCCTGAGATTAGGCGCTGATCTACCGACTTCCACAGAACTTGCATGGAATGGAAATTAGCACAGGCTATAGGCACTTGTCATCCTCTACTTGTTTGTTTCCAAAATCTGATTTCCTGCTCAAAAGAAGGGCATGTCCCTGGGTCAAAACCAAGCTGAAGGTAATTGGACCCTATATGGGACTTTTAATTTGCTTTGGATTAGACTCTCCAACTGGGGTACCTGCCTGAGGACTTCTTCTCAGCACAGGAGACTCACGTCCACACTCTTAGCTGTGTCTGAATAGCACAAAGATGAAGGTATTCCTTCTGTAAGCTAGCAGAAAATACTGTCTTTTGCTACCATAACCAAGAGGAAGGGATCAGAATAAAACATGAAAGTCAAAATTGCTCAGGCTGCTCTGCAATTGGTGTCATACAAAGGGAAGTAAGTAGGATGATTTCACTGAAATATGCATACAATGAAAATTGGTTAATGTCATATTTAGAGGATCTGTATGTAAATATATATATACATATTAAAAAATGGTGTACAAGATGTTACTTTACTTTATTTGCTTTTTTATCTAAAAAAAAGGAATCAGGTTGACAGTGTGTACAAGTCTTTTTTATGTTGACCTTAACGAACAGGTTTACTGGTATTTTCAGAGTATGTTTTAAGTAAACAAAACACAGAGTAATTGAAAGAGAATTTCAAGTTTGTAACCACAAGTATTTGTAGTATAGACCTAATTTTAAGCTTTGGCTTCGTCCAATTATGGTACCGAATCGTTACCATATATATGATCAGCATAAAGGGTGTAGAATGACAGTCAACACACCATCCTGAGTATTTGTAAGCATGTGATTATGCACTGTGGTCTTTTCAGTTCTCACAAACTAAGCAAGAATTGTTTGTAAATCTCAGCAAAACAGACTAGCTGCTTAGTAACACTGTTTGTATATTCAGGATATAAGGTACCTTCCTCTGAGCCCACGCGTTGTATTATGGAAGTCTTGGTGTTAGGTGTGCTGTAGCATTCATAGCCCATTTGAATAGTTGTTTAAGCCTCCATGTCACTTTTAATGGCTAAAATATTCATTTTGCTAGCTAGGAAAATAAATTAGATTCTCCTTATTGCATGTCCTAAACTACAGAAAGATGGTTTCAGGATTGTGATTTCTGCTCTGGACTCCTCTCCAGCTCCTAAATCAATTAAGCCAAACCACTGGGATAGACTGAAATTCACACTGGCTTCAGGGAAAAAAAAAATGTAAACCTTATATATCACAGGAGGCTGGCAGCAACAGATTATAGATTTAGGAAGCTTTGTTCCTGTTTTTTTCTACAATTTCATTTAAAAGATATGCACACTAATCACGGAAATGGGAGACAACCTAGAAAAAAGATGTATTATTATGAGAGGCTGGGACATCACAGCACATATGCACAACAGGGAAAACTTTATTGAAATGACTGCTAAAACCAGC
Organism: Rhea pennata; assembly: GCF_028389875.1. NCBI lineage: Eukaryota > Metazoa > Chordata > Aves > Rheiformes > Rheidae > Rhea > Rhea pennata. The sequence continues at coordinate 5,966,007 of NC_084672.1, read as the reverse complement.
CCAAGAGCAATGTGGGAAACGGAAAGGAAGAAAATCCAGAGCCAGTGCTTTGTAAGGGGAGAAAGCTGAGTTGGAGGCAGATGCAGAGAGAAGAACAGGTGAGGGTCAGAAAGATAGAAAGGAGAGAGAGTAGCACTGGGAGAAGACATGAGAAATTAGATCAGAATCTAAAAGCACTCAGGAGAGCAGGGGAAAAGGCAGAAATTAGAACAGGAGCTAAGAGGAGAGCTGAAGAGGCAATAAAAACTCAAGGAGGAGAAAGAAAAACTGAGAGATGAAGAGAAGAGCACAAGAAAAAAAGGACAGGTGATAAATATGAGGTAACATAAAAGGGCCTTGACCTCCAGTTTGTAAAGGTGACATGATCTCTGGTGTGAACGAAAAGAAATACTTTGCATTTTTTGAAATGGCCAAGAAGAAAGGACCAGGCTCCATCTCAGAAATCAATATCACATTTTATGCCTGCTGCACCCTTCACGAAGAATCAAGACAACATTGATTCAAGTAAGTAATATTTCATTGAAAACTGATCTTTGATTGCATAGCTGCAAGGGACTGACTCTAAAAGTCCCTTGGTGGTGTCTGTGCAGAACAGGTGTCGTTTTCGGGATCCTGTTTAAAGTGATGTGGCTTCATTCCCGATCTGCGGAGCACGTGGAGAGCAGAGGACACGTCACTTTAGTCTTTGTGAGAGCGGATGATGCTGCATCAAGAGAGCTGGATCGTTCTCTGGGGTCATTAGTCTGTAGATGTTACTGCTGGTGAGCAGCCTGGAAGGTTTGCTTCGTAGCTCTGCTAGTTTCACGAGGTTAATAATTATTCTAAGTTGATCTTTAGAGTGATTTTAAAAATCTGCTTGCCTGATCGATTCTTCCAGCGTTGGAGCTGGTGTGCACTCATGAGGCAAAGCAGTGTCTCCCTGTCCTATCAGGCCACGCTCTGTCAATGGTATTAACTGTTTCTGAGACTGAGAGGAAATCTTCCCTTGGTTTTATTCCTTGGCTATTAATTCCCTTGGGAAAACAGAATTACCACTTAACTCTATAACAGATCATGGTGTTGGCAGTGTCTTCATACCAGGAAGGGGGACAGTGAAGTACTTTGGAATGAAACGTGTTTAGGAATTCTCTTTTGGAAAATTGCTTTTATGTCTCTGGAAAATCAAAACGTATGTGGGGAAGGACATACTGATTTGGGGAGGAAGAAGATTTTTGAACATAAATATCTATGTATTTCACTGCAAGTTAGTTTGGCCCATCCAGAATATTAGTCTTTTGAATTAACCTAAAGCCCTTCATTTTTACTGGGTTCCACAACCCATTAGGTGGCCTTTTAGGGGCTACAGCTTTCCCTATTGACTCGGCCTCCTGCGTCTTTCCCTGATGTGGTAGAGACCTCCCACCAGGCCAGGTCACAGTCCATGATGGATGTCTCACAACTCTGGGGGCACCGTGGGACATGTAGTTCAGCCATTTTGCTTAGTTCTTTGGGATGAATGGAGCCTCAAGCCTTTTGCCTACAAATCACAGGAGCTAATCTACTGCCAGGGAAAACCGCAGTGTAAAACTTCACTGTCACAAAAGGAAGTGATTGGGGCCACCTTAGTGAAGCAAACTAGGCACTTCTGTTTCAGCTATGTCCAAATATTTTGTTTCAATTAAAAATGCTGAAAAGAAAATATTTCCATAACTTTTCAAACTGCCAATCAGGCAGTAAGGACTTTGCAGCCCAAGTGGGGATGAAAACGACTGTTGAAATGTGGAACATCAGCTCCATAAGTCTGTTCTGCTCACTCACTTGTTTGCATTTTCCCGCTGCTGGAGGCCTCCTTTGGTGCAGTACCTTGTTTTTAGCAAAAAAAATAATAATAACTATGATCTTGCTTTGAATGTCAATGCAAGTAAAACCCAACTGGGAGGTTGACAAACAATTGCTGAGAGGTCTGGGAACATGCTCATGAGGTTGAGCTTAGATTCATGAGAGTTTGATGGTGCCATCTCTAGCAAAGCTGGTCTGATGCGGGATGTGGGTAAGCTTGCAGAAAACATCCATACCAACTTTGGGAAGTTCTTTTGAATGAAGCACTTGAACAAAGCTGAGGCACCGTGTCCCAGTGTGACTGAAAACACCTAAAAAATCATTACAGGCATTTCAGATAATGAACCTAGACCCTGAACAGATAGCACCACTGGCCCTGTGGTCACGAGAGCAAAGTAATATAGGAGAATACATTATTTTGAATGGGACAGGTTGGCTTTAACAGTACAAGGGAGAATTATAAGGATTCACAGTAGCTGAATGGCCATCCTTAGCCACAGGCTTAGCGAAACTCACTGCTTGTGCCTATGGGATTCCTATGGGTAAAGGCTGCCAAGAGCTTCCCACGAAGCAATCCTGGAGCTCCCTCAGCTCAGCAGCCAGCAGTGACCACTTTCAGGAAACCTGGCTTCTTAGCAACAGGGAATAGCAAACCACAACTGCTCTATACCAAACTGGACTTGTCAGGCATGGGACGTCCCACAGCTATTCACTTCTGTGTCTATAGTGAGAATCTGATCCATCAGAATGCGGTGTCTTTAAACACGTCACCCCACAAGAAATCTGTATTTCAAATGAAACCTTGAATTCCACACAATTTCTGTCAAAAAAGTCAAATGAATTGTAACCTGTATTTATAAATAGGGCTTTTTTGTCTCATGTACACATGCCCTCTACATCCTTCCACTCTTCCCACACACAAATAAAAACGCTTTTTTTGGTATTTTCCTGGTCACGCTGCAACTTTACTGATGTAGTAACTAAGAATGAAAGAGCTCAAATTCTACAGTAACAGACACTGTATTAGAAATAGAACTGAAAACAGTCACACTCAAGATATTATAGTTTTCTGATATATGTGACAGTACACAAGCTAACTTGCTCTAGAACTTGGGGACTGTTTAGCGAGCAGAACTGGTAGCTTTAAACAATGAAATGTAATGTCAAGGTAGCTCCCCTTAATGTAGTTTCAAGACAATGTCAAAAATTAATGCATGTTATTGTCCAGAAAACAGTCCAAGAAGAGCTATAAACACATTTTGGAAATGAGTGGATAAGGAAGATACTTCGCAGTTTTAAAAGCAATACAAATAATTTGTGGCCTAAGAAAATGCCTTGTAAAAAGATTATATATGTGTGTGTGTACCTGCATGTGTCCATGTCTCTGCATATATTAAACACACAGAAAATTAACAATTTTGCAAACTATAGTCTACAAATAATGGAACAAAATGCAATGGCCATTTGTCATGAACATAGGCTACTGATGAAAAGTATTATTCATATTTCTGCCTTGTCTAAGAGGAGAAGCTAATACAAATGTGGAGAGAGTGGCATGACCCATTCAGCTGACATTAAAAGCTTTAAATTGAATTACACTGGCAGAAACCTTCAAAAATTGTCTTGGGAGGAGAAAAAAATTCATGACAGAGCATAACAGATGTATGAAATTAAGAGCATTTAGGAAACATTATCTTTGCTGTATGATGGGAAATGTTTCTAATTGCACTCACAGGGTGCCTTTAAGATGTGCTGTTCTTATTTAAGGAATGTTCTTTATGATCTGTTATGGATCTTTAGCAGGACTATATAGAGGCAAAAGAATAAAATGCATATTAAGATATATGTTTTTTGCAACAATCAACCCATCTATTTTCATTGTTCAATGAAACAAATTGTAAAAGTAAAGCTATTGAATCTGTAGGAGTAGGATGAAAAGCTGGAATCTTACTGGCTAATGAGGAACCTGTACCATACTGATGAATATAATACACTGCTGTGCATGGGTGGTCTTGTATCTCATATCACAATTGGACTGTGTGGATTTCCCCGTACATCTGCACCTTACTTCATGTCAAATGTTACTGCTGTTCCTTTTCTGGCTACTGGATGCTAATTAAATCCAGTAATTGTGATCCAGTAGCAAAAATGGTACATGGATTTGAACATTATTAATAATGTCTGTGCTGTAAGGCTTTCCCAAGCAGCACTCATTTAAGTTTCAAAGTCCTATTCAGCACATGGTGAAAACTAGATAAAAATGCAATGGAATTTCTAGGTGCCTTCTCTTGCATATTGCAAAACGTCAGTTAGTTCTTGCAATGCTATAGACTCCCATAGATTTAATATGTATTGAATCAAATCTCAGTAAGAGGTATCTTCTGCAATTACAACACTTCTCTTACGTGTTTACCAAGAGGTTCACTAACAAAACTTTTCTGATGAATAAATGCAGCTCTGTGTGTGTGTGTATGTGTGTGTGTGCACGAGAGAGAGATGATGATACAACATAATGTAGATCACTACACTTTTTTCCTGTGTAAAGGAAAGTTATAGGAAAAAAATTGTAGTCATCTACAAGTGACTTCTTATAAAGTTATCATACATATATTTATAAAGTATCTTATACTTTATATATTTGTAAACATTACAAGGAATCTGTCCAAAGTGCAGTGTAGACCGAAAAATTAATTATTCTGTCTCCAGTAGGGCTTAGAATCAAACAGAAGGATTCATTATATTTGGAAATTCAATGTTTCCAGAATGCTTGCCCTGTCTAACCATGGTATCTGAGACTGGAGGTGTTCAGTGAGGCCATGTTAAATTGTATAGGCTCTGAAAAATGATCAGCAAGAGTCTGCTTGAGAGGCTGGAGTGGTCACCAACGTTGAAATACCTTCTTCCCAGAGAGCTGGTTTGCAGTAGAGTCAGGAAGGAATAATTAAACGGTACAACTCATTCCCAAGAGTGATTGTGGTGACCAAGTGTGGAGAGCTTATAGAAACGATTATGCATGGGGAATGAGTAACCTACTGCTGCTCTATATGGTGGACCAGACACAGCCTCTGGCTCAGAGAACCTTGGTGCTGCTGAATGCCTCCAACAGGGCAAGGGTTGCCTCATACCCATCATGTTTCTAACACTCCTTCTCACACTGGCTTCTCCAGTAGACAGTACTCTGCAAATTAGCTGCATTGCTGGTCTGAGCTAGTGCAGTTAGGGCTAAGTTACCTTGCATCATATCTGAAATTTGTGTCATCATGTGTCAGGTCTTTCCAAGCACAGGCTTTTCATGCTATAGTCTTGTCCACTTGTTACTAATCCCAGTGAAATCACCTTTTTTTTTTTTTTTTTTTTTTTTTGGCACCATACCCTTTCTTTATGAGTGCCTTCCCTGAACTATACTTCAATGATCTCTTCTCCTCCTTCAGATATTTACAACATTCCATTTTTCCCAGGCAAGCAGATTAGACTACATTAATTCCTCAGGATTAGGATACTAGTCTTTCTTCTACCAGAGAGCAAGTGGGATAGCCAGCATTTCTGGTGATGATACATGTGTACCAACAGCTATGTACATCCCATTTCAGACTACTAAATTGTGTTGTAGCTGGCATATGTGTAATAAATGTATGATCTTATTATCTTTATTCATATCTTCTCCAATTCATCTCTTACTTGTCTGTCAAATTGCTCTTCTTTGTCTTTGTCAAGATATATAGCCAACTATTTGAGGTGAGGATCATGTGTTTGAACACATGATCTATCGGGTAGTAGAACTGGATTTAATTTATTATGATCACTCTTTGGAAAATGATACTAATGCTTTCTATTTGAATATCATTCTGTATTTTGAAAAAAATTTGCAAACACTTCTCCGGTATCTTTGCAAGATATGTAGCACCTTTGTTTTGGAACTGGAAAAAAATCCAGACAGAATTGCAGTGATTTTCTGGTGGCCTCCTAGATTTATTCCTCACCATACCATGAACTGGTGTATGGTGAGAGTTACAGCTCATGCTGATTCATTTGAAGGAAACATTCAAATTATATCACATCTCATAGCCTTAGATGGAAATACAATAATATTTCTTTGTTGTTCACACAAGAAAACAGAATGTTTACTAATACCTGAACGGGTTCAGCCCATTAATAGTGAAAACTGACAAGATTCAGATGATTATTTCTGACATAAATTTGAGCAGGAAAAGGATTTGTTGTAATGGAAACTCTTGCTAATGGAATAAAAATGACCTGAGTCGTCTGACAGATGTAAACTCAGTGGAGTCTAGGATGAGTTAGAACAATTCAGTGTGCGTCACAGAAAACAGACTGGCTGAATGAAATAACCTCACTGTATTCTATTTTTGACACCAACAGTAAAAATAAACAAATAAATAAAATTATGCAGAACACCTTCCCCACTTACTCCAAATCAAAATCATGTGATTATGTGAGCATTTTTCAGGTTCATTCTTCAAACATACAAAGGGGAAGAAATTTAAAAAAAAAAAGTGAATTTACATGAATCCAGAATTAGTATTATTCTGTGGCAGTCACACAACCTGTTTCATGCAGTTTGCATTTTGACTTCCTTCTGGAAGGATGTCCACCAGGAGAAAGAACACAGAATGAGTAAATAACGCATCAAATCTCATGTACGTAAAAGACAAAGAAGCAGCTGATGCTTTGGAGTGTATAAGTGGTTTCAGAGACAGTAACAGAGAGGAACTGGTAAATAAAAACTTAGACTGAAAATTGAGAACAGAAGCTTAACAGAGAAAAGGCAACAAGGAGCAGAGGAGCTGATTGCTAATTGTGTCCAAATGATTCACGTAGCCCTTAGCCCAGTTGTGAAGAGCCGTCAGGAAAAACGGAGGAATAATGCAAGCCACGGACCAGATAAATCATCCCAGCACACTGCAGATGGGCCAGAGGCTGTAGCTGGGGGAACTGAGGATTAGTTTAGGATTTAATGGCTTCATGAGGTTATATCTGTAGTTAATGCACTAGACCCAAGAGATCTAGGGCCAAATTTTCCCTTTATGAATAACTACTCCAGAAGCGTAATGTGTTTGAAAAGGTTTAAGAGTATAGTTTTTAAAAATGAATATGAATTTCATAGTAAAAAATAAAGAAGGCAGGACTGATTATTTGCAATGAAATATCTTTCATGCAGTAAAATGATGTGACCTCTCAAAAAAAGTCAAAATATTATGTGGTATATTGTAATAGATACTGTATGCATTAATACAAATAATCATCACTGTAATTATTAATGAAATACATTCTTAGCTTTATCACTATTATTATGCCTTTGCTATTGTGTCAATAAAAATTATTGGAATTAAAGTTACCACATTTTAAATAAACCATTTTTTGGAGGGAAACCGTTTGAGGCAAAAAACTGACTAAACCCAGGTGAAGATAATTAAAGACTAACACTGGAGGTATGACCAGAAAACATAAATTCAATGGCAACTGGGAAAAGAAATATTTGTCCTGATAAAGGATGAATGAATCCAAGTGTGCCAGAACCTAGCAATGAAATCCTCCTCATGCTTTGAAAAAATTCCCTTTCAAAGTTGTTATTTCAGTAAGCCATTAACTTCTGGTTTAGACTATGTGTTAAAGTGCCAAGAACCACATTGAAAAGGATGATATATTTCATTCAAAACAAATAAACACAGCAAAAAATCCCTACTTTTCGCCTGAAGAAATCTTTAGAACACTTGTTTTGAATTTCTTCAGTTAAAAGTTGTACATTCATGTGATTTACCTTATATGCTGCATTTTAGAAGAGTGAACACAACCACTGAAATTATTTCCACCTATTTCAGTGGATTCAGAAAATCCACTGAATATAAGACACATCCACCTAAACCTTGATGCACACTGAACCTGACGTGCACTTACTGCTCCAAGGGGCACCGAGCAGAGCCCTGGCAGGGGCTTTGCAGCCCCTGCAAGCGCTGCCAGCCCAGGGAGTGAGTTATGCAGGAACAGAAAGAGCCACGGTTTCAGGAACAGCGATTAAAACCTTGGTGTTGTTGAGTGCTCCACAGCCTGCCGCTAACACCTCACAGCCCCGCTTCCCAAACAAGTAACTGAGGCCTGAGCATCCATCGGGTTTAGCTGCTCTCTTTCCCCCTTGCAATGTCACCCTGCCGCCTTCAGGAACAAGTGGCAAGACCCCCAGTTTTTTGAAGGAGAGGAGATTCAGACCATGACAAACAAGAGGACATACTCTTCCTAAGAGTATGTCTGTACTACCAGGCACTGCTCACTGAAATTAATACTTTAGTGCTCATATTAATTATTACTAACTGATAATATTTATTACAAATAATATTTATTACATTATCAGCCTTTTTTGTATTACTGCTGAAATGCAGATGGATTTTTTTTAACTGCTTCCCCAGATTACAGTTACTCACACATACACACTAATTTGACATTAGAATAGAGGTAGTGAAGTAAGTTAGTAGATATTTCTCCACTTAAAATATATACCACCCATCTTCTGTAGAGAGGTTTATCACTATTGCCAGGGAGCTGGAAGCTAATGAAGTTTAAAAAATATTGGGGTTCATTAGACATGCAAGCATCCTGATAAAATTAAAGATCACCCTGGAACCCCCTTGAACATATTATAGTTACCATTAAAATCATCATCATAGTATTTGAGGTTAGTAAAACATACTGCTTAGGCTATAAAACATTCTAAACTAGTATCCCAAATGTCTTGCCTCAAGCAAACACTTAAATTAAAGTTTCAGACAGCTGGCACTGGAATCAAAATAACAGTTTTCAACAAAGAGATTGGATAAACATGATTATTGTTTTCATAATTTATTTTGTCAATGTGCACTATTGTGCCTTGATCCATCCATTGTACTTGGACATGATTTCTTCCACATTTCAACAGGTAACTATATTTCACCATGGATTTTTACAGAAAGCAATCCTAATTGATCTCCTCCTCTTGAATAATCTAATCCCTAATTAGCTGAGTCTGAACATTGAGAAAGGCGGCATTGTGTGCTTTAATTAATTTCCATAATCTGGAATTTTTGTTTGCTTGCCTCATACGATCTTCTGGTTTTCAAGGAGAGGCTAACATGACAATGTCACTTCTCAGTGTCCGAAAAAGGGGGCAGTGTTCTGGAAATTTGATCCAGCCTGACTACACCAGCTACAAATGCATACTTCTTAATTAAGATTAAACCCAAACCATGTTTGCCTTCAGTAACAATTCTAAAATGATGTACTGCCTGAGTTTATTCTAGTTCAGCTGCTCCCTGCCCCTTCAGTGTTGTAAACATGATTATGCTCTCCTTTAAGTCTGTCTTTAGTCCAAACTTCCCAACCAAGTAGCGTGTCGAAATGTATATAGTACCAGAAATATACTGCACCAATCTCTTAAATAAGCACACATTTTCCTGAGACAGATCCCAAAACATTTTACATTTAAAACCATCTTTCAAAGCAAAAATGTGGCTTTTTGAACAAATTTCAAAAAGATTCCTGCATTATTTTACCCAAATGTTTAGCCAGCAACGATCTTCCCCCCAAATGCCAACCTTCATCAAATGATGATACACGCACTCAGGAAAAAAAACATGAGTTAGGAGAACATTCTGCCTTGTAGGAGTAGAAAAGTGTTTCAACATTGCAGCAGAGTAAAAAAGCATTCTTATGATTTGTGTTGTTCACACATTATATATACTCATATATAATGTACATATGTATATATGTATATGATGTTTTGTATACTTTATATATATATAGTATTCACCTGCATCACGGGAAGTTGTGGAACTTATTAATGCAAGCAGATCACTTTGGTTTCGTTGAAAGTTTTCATTGGCAAAATGTGACACTCTCACCACTATAAATCAGAAATTACCCCCCTGAATTTAGGATTAGTTTACTGCACATATGGGGCTAAGAGCAAAACTTGTCCCTGTTTATGCAAAGTACTTGTATGATTTTTGCTAGCATGAAAAATGGTGTCATTCTGGCATTTGCAAAACTGAAGGATTACTCAAACCAGTACAGATGGGCAGGTCTTGTTGAAAACAGCTCTCTGCCTTCTACAGCTGGAGTAAAATAACCTCTGCTTCTCTGACAGAAGTCCACATGGGACTGTGACTACCAGGGTACCAAAAGATATAACAAACCTTTCAGCTCTAGTAGGAAACCAATTTACCACCACTAGTGACCCCAGCCAAGACTTGACTGGACTTAGGTCTCCAGAGTTCAGGGCATTAAGACATTGCACCCATGCACACAACATTTCAGATACTGATCAATGGAAGAAAGAGATGTTGAAATGCTAAGAAAATTTCCTATACTGATGTTCAGATCTTTTCTTTGCTTCCTTGGACATGTCTCTGTTGCTTTTAATTAAGCTCTGAGATTCATAGCTTAGAAATCTTTAATAACTACAGAAAGTGCTTGCAAGGCAAATTTTTCATTTCCAAGAAGGATTCTTACAATAAATGTTACCTTCTAATTTATAGGTAAACTTAACCTGATTTTACCTTTACAGTAATATATTGCATGGCCATTTGCGTGCAACGGACTGATGACATAAAAGATTTTAACTTTTAATAAATGGTACAAATGTTGGAGCGTGTGCCTCCAACCCACTGTAAGCATAGTGCTTGCTGATGAATTAATCCAATTAACAAAGGTGAAGGTTTATAATTGGGGTTAACTAGAATTTAACTGGTCATTGTTCATACCCCCCACTGCATTGTCCCCTAAGTAAGTCACTCTGGTAGCCCTCTCTGGTCCCTCGACCCCAGCATCAAATTCAGGGATCAACCTGCTTGAAGGAAAAGTAGATACAATCATATTTCCAAGACTGTAATAACAGCAGAACTTTATGGTGTGATATTTTTACACTGTTTGGGAAAGAGACCCTATTTTTTCTTACTCATAAGCCCAGAGTATTTTTAAATAGTTCAAGTCCCTGTAGTACTTCACAGTTTGCAGCGCAGTTTAAAAAGTAATACATCTTTTCTTAGATGTACCCCAGATTCTGCCTTTTAATAGACATGATAATGAGATTCTGTGTCTTCATTTCCCAGTGTGCAGAAAGCTCAAATAAATCTTTGATTGTTCACAACCCTGGAGAAGGCTCCCAAGCCCAGGAATGTAATGATGTTTCTCTAAACAATCATTGCTAATGAAATTTAAGTGTATTTAAAATATATAGATGCGTGTGTGTGTATATATATTAGCACTATCAAAATTGGGTTTTATTCATTTCAGCTTGTAAATTTGAATCAGATTGCAGTAAGCTTAGCTCTCAGGAGATTCATTTCTAGGAGAAGGAAAGTCCTGAGTTATTTCACTGACCTGCAAGACACACACGGAGATCCTGATTTTGAGTGAACTCCCTCTAATAGGGAAATTAAGGGATGTTTAAAAGAATCATTCAGCATCTTCTTCGTAAGAATAGGGATAATATTCATAGAGGACTGCTCCAAATGTCACACAGTTGACTACAGTCAAATTGCTGCGAACACCTAGGAAGAATAGAGTGTCCACATACCTCAAACGAACATTAAAGGGCAGAACTGACGGCGAAGGCACCAGTTGACGAAGAGTTGAGGGGGATACTTCAGAATGAAACGGGGGATTTTAGTAGTTTTTATTATCTGCAGTTTAACCTTTTCAAAGAGAGACTTGGTCACAAGAGTCTTTCAATATTAATGTCCTTTTTAAGAATCATACATAAAATGTCCCACAGACTGACCCTCTCTCTCTCTCTCTCTGTGTGTGTTAGTAGCCGTTATTCTGTGCCAGGCTGTTACACACTTAACTCATACAGGTGTAGAGTCACTTGTACCAGTAGCTGATGAGACTACTAATGGGAATTCCTTCACTGCGAAAGTGTAGAGAAACCAAAACAATTAATCATCATCCCTAAGACTATAATGAGAAGATACCACACTCAAGCTGTGACAGCCAAGCATGCCTTAGTAGTTTATTATGAAACCCACACTTGCACAGGTTTGGCGAAATGTTACCCAGTATCACTCGAAAGCATGAATAAACCTGGGCTTTGCTGTAGGTGATCTGGGCACCTCTAAAACTCTGTCAAAACACATGAAAGACTGATTTCCTTTGGCTACCTTAGACATATTGGTAACTGCATTCCAAGATAAAACCCATAGGGAACCTTTCTATGGGAACTGAAGTGGATAGGAACTGTCAATATTCGCCTGTTGATTTGTGATTCTGCACACTTCAATGCGAATTGTTCAACAACGACACACATAACACGCGTCCTCAGGAAAAATGCTAATGCCTTACAGCCTCTGTAGTTGTTAAATCTGGGTTAAAGTGAACCAAGCCTTAACAGCATTGCTTGTTTTATTTCAGGACTCCAATTTGTCAGTTAAAACTTCCACTTTATTTCCAATTTATTTGTATTCATGTATCCCAGTCATTTTCAGGAAATGAATGATCTGCAGATTCCTAATTCTTACCAAGAACTGACATCCTTCAGAAAGCCTGCAGGAGAAGCATTTCATCTGTCACACTCTCCATGTCATAAAGAAACCTGATAGGACTTCAGATACCACTGACCTCTAAAGGTTATTGCAGTTGAGAGGCTTACAGAAGATAGCAACTTGCAAAGCATTAGGGAGGATAGAAATCTCACTCCTAGGCAGAAGACCCCCTTGAGCATGAACAGTCAGAGGAAAAAAGTGATAGGAAAGCTGCCACAGACTTCCCTTCCCCTGAGGTCTATACAAAACCCAGGTAGCATCCACCTGGGACACTTCACCTAGACCCAGATTCTCAGAGGACCTCTGAGGGAGATCAGTAGCCTGAATTAACTAATTAGCCTCATCTGCACTCTGATTTCACCTTTTTTATTATTATTATTTTCTTTCCTCTCCTTTCCTTTCCACCTTTGACCATGATCTTTAAAAATCATACCTACAAGCATTTCCAGTTCCAAGAAGAATTCCCTCTGCCCCACAGATTTAAGTGCATGTTAATATGAAAGTTTCAATTTTCTCCCATACTTACTTTTTATTTCTTCCTAAGAAAACAAACAAAAAAACAGCAATCTTTTTCTTTATGTATACAAGTTGGAGAGCTGAGCTGTTGGTGCTTGGTTACAATGAGAAATAGAGAGAACTTAGTCCTTAGCAGTGGTAAACTAGCATTACCCTCATGTCTTCCCTACTCTGTAGCTTACAAGGAGGCTATGTTTGGCCCATAAAGCGACCTTTTGGATACTTTTGGTATAAATCATGTCTCTCTCTACATGAACAAAGGTAGACATTACAGGAGAAGCTGATATCACTTAGAGCCAATATTCAATAGGATCAAATCAAAGCAGGTTTTATAACAAAACTTGATAAAGCAGAGTGAGGCTACCTAATAACCAACAAATTGAATAATGACAGGGATGCATTTCCTCAACCTTGAGGTGACTAATTCTCTTTTCTTCTGTATATAGCCTGAAAGGGCATCAGAGAAAGGCAATCCAAAAGAAAAAAAAAAGGGGGGGGGGGGAGAAAGAGGAGGAAAAAATCCAAAAAGCCAGCTAATCATTGGGTCATTGCTAGATAACCAAGGGAGCTGTGGTTCACAGAGCCAAGGTGGCCTGAGAGTCTTGAACTCAGAAACTCCAAGACAGTGAAGCTAAGGCCTAATCCTATCTGGCAAACAGCTGCAGCCTCTTTTTAACTGACAGTATATTCCTGACTTGGTCTAGGTTGCACGGATGGAAAGGTGTTTCCCAAGGAAATCAGAATAGGGGCAGAGTAGGGAAAAAGAGAAGTTAAAAAAAAAAAAAAAGGTGAGTTCAGGAGGGCAATGAGGCGGGGGTTAACAACGCTGCTTAAGATCAAGGGCTGAAGTGCTAAGATGCTGCCAGACTTGAAAACTTTAATTTACTGTCACTGTTAGCCCCCTTTGAGGTTTATGGTGGTATTTATACACACAGCATCAATCACATGAAACAAGGAGGGGATTTATAGTTTGTTTTAAAGACTGCAAATGCAATGTAATGCAAATAGCATGCCTCATGGGCATTTACATTTAATGGGAAAATTACAGATGCAAAAGATTGGTAGAACAAATTTTAAATTGACTTTATTACATCTAGTGCTTTTCAGAGAATACTATTAAAAAAACACAAGGAGATATGGTAATGGAGTTCTACACTGTAGCTTGACAGCTTAAATTCCACTTAACTGACTTTGCTTGCATCTTTCTGTTTACATTACTTCTTCCAATAAGTTTGGCTGGCAAATCTCTGGATCATAAACTGATTAGAAGCTTTGATTTTGTTTTGTTTCCTTTTGGGGTTTGGAATATCAAATGTGTAAAGCTGATTGTATCTTGATAACTGTTTTTAACTAAGGTTCATCATCAGAATTGCTTAATCTAGACACAGTCAGGAACAGCCCTTCAAATCTATTACTGTCTAATATGTGACCACACATGCATCTACTTTAATTTGTATAAGCTTCCCATATCTCCCCTGTATCTCTGTAGATAGAACAGAAAGAGATGACTGCATTACTTTACTCTCTGAAGGAGTGAATTACTTGCAGCTATTTATGGAAAGCCCATTCTTTCTCAAAACAGGTTTATTTCCCAGTATTCCCCTGTGGTGCTGAACATTTTTCCTGGAACAAGGATTGTTTTCTGTTGGGGTTGAGAGTTGTTATCATCAGTTGTTGACTTATGGTAGATCCATCTGAAAGGTGTTGGTGGGCCCCAAACTCACCTTCAGCAGACCAGATGAAGCCCTGCTTCAAACAGGTGCAACTCCACTTGCTTCAGGAAAGCTGTGCCCAATTACAAGAGGACTGATTTCTTTTTAACACTCTATAACAATTGCTATATTCCCCTCCCATCCAGGCCTCAAATGAGCAAATCATTTAAGGTGTTGCTGAAACTCACTCCTATTGAGCAAAGACTGAAGCACACATGTGGGGTTTTAGTCAGTTTTAAAGTCCATAACCTCGCAGCCTTTCTAATACTGAGAAGTCAGCATGTATCTGGTAGAAGCCTTCCACCCTTTGTTTCTTCTCATTTCCAAAGGCTTTGGTGTCACACAATATACCACCCTTGAAATCTCTTTCTAGACATTTTCATCATATTGTATTTTAGTCATATTATAAACCAAAGATAAATCAGCCTTCCAAGGGCATAAAACACCATCATGGTTAAAGACTACTACAGCTTAGTCTATTAGGATTGTATCTTTCCATGATTCCAAGTGGACCTTCCTGAAAAGCCTCTTTCTTTGTATTCATCATGATACATACCCATATAGCCTTGAGATACTCTATAAGATTGTTATCACCAAGAAACCCCGACTAAAAAGGAGTTCATTTGCCATTCATTAGCAACGCAACATAATCATAATTCTACTGAACTCAGTGGGATAGTTATCATAACCTACAAATACCTCTTCCGGATTTTTTTTTCATATTCCTGAAGATTCCTGCTTTCAGTTCCTCCAGGTCTCCTTCATTTAATTTAGAAATACTTTACAAGAAGAGGAATAACAAACCATGTGACATCTCTGTGCATTTATTAGTGAGGAATTGAGTTAGGCCCATGTTTGTTCTTTGTCTGGCTGTGAAAGATATATTCTCCAGGTGTTGTCACCCATAACAAATACATAATGGCAGAGAGCAGCCTATATTAACATTTGAGCTAATACAAACAAGCACTGTTTAAGCAATTCACCTGAGACTCCTTGCCTTGCTGTTGTGACTTTTGTTTAATGTTGTAATCCCATTCTATGACATTCTCTTTTGCAGAAGTAATATGTTAGCGCCATGTTCAGAAATGTCACAGTGATGAGGAAACCATAGACTCAGGAAGCAAGAGCAGAAGTGAAACAAATTTTCACACTCAGGAACCATTAATGAAGTAAACACCCTCTGAACGTTGACAGATAACTCACAAAGCCACCTCTCAGTCAAATCAAACCAGCACTTACAAACAAAAAATTCAAATCTTTCTGTAAACAAAATTTAGGCTCATTTTCAAGTTAGAGGAATTCCATCATAGTCATGTATCTAATGCCTGAGCAGACATGACAGCTTCAAAACAGAGAGGGAAGAGGTCTCTTTTCCTCCTGTGCAGAAAATTGTGCTTCCACTTTATATCTGCTTCTGATGATCCACAAATGAACTAAATCTACTGCAAGTATTGCACATAATAATACATAATCCTAATCCTAAAACACTTCTGAATGTGATTATGATACCTCTAGGCACTGTAAGTATCACTATTTTCAATAAACTAATCACAAAGTTTTATCGTAACTAAAAGAATTTGGGGATCTGAAGCTGATATGCTGCTTAGGAACACACACATGCACCCATATAATTACGGATAAATATATGCACTCATATCTGATGAGTTATCAGAGTTGCACAGAACTAGTGAAAGTGAAAAACTAGTGAAAAACTCATTGTGAAAGTTCATTTACACAAACATGCACAAATCACAATATTTGGACCAACCTCACAACCTGCAAATGACAGGCTTCTACAGAATTTAATGACGTGGCAATTTAAATCCCCCCATCCCCAAAGCATTTTTTCACTGAGAATTAAGATTCTTTCTGGAGCTAAAAAATTACACTGAAAAGATATGTACCAAGACAGAAGAAATAATAAAATTTTAAATCCCTTCAGTTTCAAATGCTTTTGTCTCTCTTGGTAAACCATGTCCAAATTGCCAAATACAAACACTATTTACTGTTCACCCCAAGCTTTTGAAAGATACCGATTACACTGCAGTGATCCAAGACTGTCATGTGAATTAAAAGACAAATACTGTCTAGATAGCACATACCAGCTGCCAGTTACTATGTAGTACAATACTCCCTCACCTTCTGTTTTAGTTTTATGAAAGATTGTTTTCTTTTAAAATGGCAGGTTCCCTCCATTCCTTCTTCTCTGTTCACAGCGAGGCATGTCATCTGATACTAATTTGTACTTGCTTTGTGTTTTGACTTAATTTGATTAATAACTATATCCTTTAATGGCAGTGTGACTTAACAATATGCTATTATGTTGGTGCACTGCACTTCGGCATCTAGAAGCCATTCGTCTGCACCACAGCAACATTTTGAAACTAATTCAAAGAGGCATTATTCTGTACCTCTTTACCACGGGGTAGAGGTCTGCTCTTATACTGGAATTGCCGGCTCAGAGCTGCAGGCCAAATCTGGGTTGAATTTATCCAAAGACTGCTCCTAGCACTCACATTCCAGGTCTGAATATCTACAGACTTGTTTACCCCCTTTTCTCACCCTTTTATTATTGATCGTCTTCCATGTCTTTTTAAAAATTCCCTTGTGCATGCATGATTTAGGATATTTTAAAGAGTTGAGCCATATAATAGCTTAGCAGTACAATACTTCATCCAATGACTAAAATTTATCAGTATTGTATTACTTTATCAGAAAGCTTACAAAAACGAAGAAAAAAATCCTAAGAAAGGGACAGAGACAGACAGACAGACAAAGCAAGCAGGCAAACAAGCCAGAAAGGAAGAATCACTCAAAAGTGCAAGTATAACTAAAGTTTATGGTGTCTTAAGAGATAGCGCATGTTTTCTGCATAGGGTGAAATTGGTAAATAAGGTTTAACATGCCTGAGGGAAGTCAGGGAAATTCAATGAATTCTGCACAGCTCCATATAAACTCAGGAGAAGGTGTCACCGCACACAACCAAACGTGGATTATCACCATCAACACCAGAGAAGCAACCAACAGAAAAAGGCGAAAGCTAAAGCCAAAACTAGCGTGCTGGTAGGTTCATCTTGATTACGCTAGCAAAAAGGCTCCATTCCTCAAAGAAAAGGAGGATACATAGCTGAGAAGAAAAATAAGGGAGAGGTTTGGGAAAAGATCTCAGGGTCTGAGGGAATGGGACTTCTGGAAACACACCAGGGAAGCCAGTGTTGGGGGAAGGAGGAGCAGAATCCAGAAGAGAAGGGATATATAGAAGTAGAAATTCTCTATTGCTGACCTGGAATCAGTAACTGCTGTTTAAGGGGCCTGCTTCTATAACAGAAAGATTTAAAGTAACACGTCTGGTACCAGAAGGCAAACCTGTCTGAGTCTTGAGGCAATTAAAGGATCAAATATATTTTTAAAAAAAAATACCCTTACAGTGGAAACAATGGCAGTAATGTTTATACATGATGGTTTCCTTTGTATTAGACCAATGCTTGCCACATGCCAAAACATAAACCAGATTGCATAATATGTAGGTTTTTCATAATTTCCTCAGATTAGGTTTTTATTAATGCCTGTCAACAGCAAATGATAGGCATGTGTTGCATTAACAGCCACTATAAGCCATGCCAGCACTGACTTCACTGCTAATCTAAAGCCTAGAGTAAGTTTAAAAGCCCATTGATTGAAGAGGAATCAAACCCACTTGTATTAAATCCCTGAGGTTTTTACCTCCTCTATTTTTTTAATAAACTGTTAGTTGTTTTTACATTATCACTAATAACAGTCAATAATTGCATGCTTATTAGTACGGATCTGGAATAAATATTTTTGACTATAATCTCCAAAATGTTCCAGACATCTTTGATTATTTACAAACTTTATCACTTAGATCATCTTTGAGAAATTATCATTTTTTTACTTCTCTGTGTGAATAGTAGAAGAGAATTCCCCATCTTCAGGCTTCCATCCTCTACCCTGGCTGTTTATAATAATCCATAAAATATGATCAAAGTAAAGTGAAGTAGCAGAAAGAAAAGAGATTTTACATCACCATTTGGTGTGAACTAGACCTAAGAGATCTGTTTTGTTCAGTTTTAGAACCTACACAAGCATATAGTTTATAGACTGGAAAAAGACTCAAAGCTTTTAATGTTTTAATTTCTTGGACTTCAGGAAAAACATGAATTAAAGACCATTACAGGAAAAACAAAACTAAAATGCTTGCAAAACAGTGGTTTCTAATTGGTTTAAAAAAAAAAGAAAAAAGAAAGAAAGAAAAAAAAAGGAATCTATCTAGCCTTTTCTCATAGGTAATATTCCCAGGATAATAAAATAAAAATACTCTAAAAATCTGCAAAATTCTTACATTTAAAATGGACACATTATATTGTTCAATGTATTTTCACATCATCAGATAACCATGCAAGTCACTAAAGTTTGAAGATGTATCAGACCAAAAAGAACAAGTGACCTAGAAAAATAGCTTTCCGTAATGCTTTTATGAGTAGGAATATCTGGGGCTAGCAGAACATCCCAAACATCGATAACGTGGTATTCAGGGAATTTATTAGTTGGATGTACAGCTGTTGGCCTGCTATTCACTTGAGCTGTATATGCCTCATATACATTTCATGGAAGGGGCATTTCATTTTGATGAGTGGAAAGTCCAAAAGAGTTCAGCCTGGACTACACAAATGTAAAACAGGACTCCTCTGTGTTAAGCTGCATATTTCTGGATTCAACTTAGTTAATATTGCCATCACAAATCCAAGTTTTTGATGAGTGTCCATCAACCTCAGCAGAATTTTGTCCAAGGACAAGAACAAGATTAAGGCACACAGATATGGGTCTGCTTTAGGAAAGAGTTATTATTTGTGTACACACCACTCTTCAGCAGCCAGATTTTTTCTTTTTAGTAAAAGAGGCCTTTTTTAGATAAAGGTCAAGCTAAAATCAAAGTCAACACTCTGACTGGCTTCAGGAAGGGTAAGAGTTGGGCTTCTGCGATTTTAAGTTTTTAGAGCTGTTTTCTTTTGACGCTTTCTCTGCCTCCTTGATTCTTTTCTTAATTTGTGAATATTCTCTTTGTTATAATGAATGTGGAGCTGGCTGGGCATCGTTAATCCTGTTCTGCCGATTGCAGCCATGGGATTGCTAACTAAGTATAGCTCAAGGTGAGCAAAGGCGGCAGAACGGGCTGCGTATGTCTCAGAGACTAAGCAAATTAAGCCTAACCTCTACCATTCCTTGTCCCCTCTATACGCAGAGTAGTCCCTTATGTCAGGACAGCTTGTGTATACATTTATATTCATATATAGACTCAGATAGATGACACCACCACCCTTAACAAAAGAAAGAGTACAGAAAAGCCATCTTTGTTGTCTGTTCAAGGCAAACTCCTGAACCTACAGCAGGTGGTAATTGATGGGATGGGAAATTTCCAAAAAGGCCAGTTTTGCCTCTTGAATTTTATGTACAATGTCAGCCATTTTACTGTCACTGAAAAATTAATCCGGCTGCCTAAGCACGTAACAGCTTTGCCTCGTGTGCAATCAAGGCCTACACATTTTTTATTATATTTAGAGTCCCATACAGGGAGGGAGGGGTAGAGAGTGGAGAACTTTCCAAAAGAAAAACTGACAGCTTACTCAGGAAAAGACTGAGTAAATAGATAGGATTGCGCATTGCCTGAAGGTCAGCAAACTCAGGCGTTGGAATTAAGGGGAGATGCAAATTCCACACTCAGAGGTTTGCCTTGACAGCTCACCTCTGACTCCCACCAAAATTAAAACGGCCAAGCTGGTTCACCTTCCGAAACCCATTCCTGCTGAGAGCCTGAGCCAAAGAGCGTGCCTCTCTTAATCCAGCTCAGTATAGACACAGGTCCGGGCAGAACTGAGTCCAGGTGACCTTCTCTCCACGACAGAAGCATCGCCCACAAAGTGGGCAGCTATTTTTTGCGCTCGCAGCCAGGTTACAGCTACCTTTCCAGGCTAGCTTTGTGGAGATAGCTTTACAGGCTGGAGGTGACACAGGCCTAAATAACAGCATCAGGCTACACAACGAGATGAAGCACTGTGACCTCCTTATTGGGTGGCAAACTTTGCTGTTTTGTGGCATCCACAAAAATAAAAAGGTGCTTTTTACCCAAAAGAAGGAACCGTCTACAGGGGAAGCACAATTCTGCTTGCAGGATACTAGGATTGCACGACCAGATATTAGGACTCCTTTGTGTTTGCAATTCATGTGTCAGTGGTTATTATTACGAGCGGAAGGCTGTTGGGCCATTATTAAGAAATAGTGACCTGCATTTCAAAGCAACCCAGCTAAGCAATGGCTGAGATTTTGCACCAGCTGTTTAATAATAGTTTGTCTAATAAAATATTCATATTATCATATATTTTCCATCTTAGAGGATGATCAGAATGTCATTTTAATATTTTCCTCCTACTAAAATAAAATTTTAATTAAGACTAAAGATATATTGCCTACGGAAAGCTAAACTGTTTAAAATTATTAACTGCTTGAATACTTGTTGCTACACTACAAGCTGCCATAAAAGAAAAGAAATTAAGTACATGGGGGATTAACGCAATTTTGAAAGCTGCGTTCCCCTCCCTCCTCCTTTTAGATACGCCTAACTGAGCCATAACTATTTTTCTCCACTCAGCCAGACTCCAGCTTTGTGGCTTTTTTAATAACCTGGCTTTTCAAGCTTGTGCCCCCGAGAGCCTTTTCATTTCTGCCGCACTACCTACAAGCAAATTTCTTCCAGTTGCTCAACAGTCTAATGCCTCCCTTTCTTCGTTGTTGAAGCATTTCATTGCAGTTTCATTGACTGGGAGGTGTTCTGTTACAGTGGAATCAATAGCTTAGGGCTTCCCAGCACACCGATTAGCTTGTCAGTCAGAGCCTGGGGGAGGTAGTGTAAATCCCAGAATACCAGGGGCCACCAGTTTGAAAAGTAAGGAATGCAAGGAGCTCGTATGGGTTTTTCTACCACCTGTTGCTCTGCAACATGTGCAAAGTGTATTAACTTCTTTGCTGCTACATGCCTTAAAGGTCAACTGTGATAGAAGCTTTAAGCTTTTGGAATATTTTAATTCATTACAGGAATCGACTTTTACTGATTTGTTACAAAGACCCCCTCACAAAAGACATGTTTTTTCGGTCGTTGGGCTTTTTGTTGGGGTTTTTTTAGTGGGTTTGTATTTGGCAACAGGATGGTTCGTCTTCTGGTTTTATTTTTTTTTAATTAAGTACCTCATCTGCTTTTTTATTATGTATGAATAGAAACCAGTTTCTATAGCAAACATGATTCTTTCCTCTGCCCTCCCTTCCACCACAAAAATAGTATCAGTTTAGACTCACAAGGGGGATATTTATTCTTTCACCAGTTTAGATTTGAGGAGAATGAAATTATGAAGTACGAAGTTGGAAAACTTCTGCTGCACATATGCTCCTGGTGCAGAATATCTGAATGCTGGAGGCGGCGTTCCCAGCCTTCCTCTGCTCCCGTCCTGCTGCCGTCTAAGGAAAGCAGCTCCATCCCCTCGCAGTCCTTTAAGGGACTTCTGTTACTGGCAGGGAAAGATTAGGGAAGCTCAGAATTGCTCTTAACTGCACGTGCAATGGGCCATCAAACCACCTGAAGCTAATTTGGCCTTCAGCTACCTCTCTCAAATGTCTCCGCTGGATAAAAGTATGTCCTAATGGCTAGGCAAAGTAATACAGAGGTATATTGTTAACACTAGTGGTCTGAAGTGGTGAGCAAGCAATACATCTCTGGATCAGCCTCCAGGTAATTAAATGCTGTCTGTAAGAAGTGCTCAAATTCTAAGAAAATATAGGTAACCTAAACTACCCCAAATACAGCCATTAAAAACAGAGGCACAGGCTCTTTGAGCCAACCTAAGGAAACCTTATTACAGATATTTATTATCCAAAAACCACGTCACACATGACCACAAAAGGAAATTCTGTGCTTAGGGCATAAAAGCCTGTGCTTTGGAAAGGTTTTGCTGTCACCACATTTGGGTTTGCTCACAAAACCTCTACAAACTCACCACAAACCACAGAGTAAACCTGCATGGTGCAAATTGTCCTTATTAACATAATTCCACAAAATTAACTCAATACAGCTTTTTTTATTAATTTTGTTTTAAGAGAATGGCACTGGGATTTTCTAACTAATAGCATAAACAACAGCTGGAAGCTCTGGGCTGTCCAAAGTGGATTCCAAAGTTTGCATTGAAAATATTAATCTTTTCAGTAGAGAATAATCTTAGATTCATGTCTTTCCAAATGTGAGGAATAAAAAGTTTAATTTAAAGATCCTTAGAGAAATGCTCTCTGTTTTACAGTGAAGAAGGAATCCAAATAGATCTTCTAACTTGTTTCTTACCACTGTATATACAGTGTAAGCCTGTTTTAGCTTTAGAATATAAATACATATCTGGTCAGTTTATTAAATGTTCTGCTCGTGCTATTTAGTTGCTTAAGGAACACACATGAAAGATGCTACCAAAATTTTTGTGATACTGTAGGACACTACATCTTTGAAACCACCTGGTAACTAATAATCTTGAGAGTGTCCATAGCATCTCAGGTTTTTTCTCTTCCCCCCCACCCACCACTAGCAGTGCTGTTAATTCAGGAAAATTAGTAGTCTTGTGTTGTCAGAGTAAATCACTTCCCCTCTGTTACGGATGTGGTTACTCAGCAGAACTGCACATTCAGAATTTAGGGGATGTTTCTTCCTCTTCTGTTTCCATCTTTCACTTTTTTTTCCCTCCCCCTCCCCCATGCATTATAGTTGTGTACATCTGATATGGGTAAAATTGCACTGGATGATTACTTAAATTCAACCTTTGCAGAAAAATACTGTATGTCTTGACAGTTCTTTCAGCAAAAACCCTGCCTCATGTTGAATCAAAGCACTTGCAATAAAAGCATGCTATCATATATCACTTCCCACATTTTAACCAGTAAGTGTAATTAATTATTTCTTTACCTCACACCTTATAGACAGTTACCTCAGGCATCTGAAAACAGGTCTGCTACTTGTAACCACTTGAAGCTTCTGTCATCGGAAGGGGATTACTTTATATTACTTATTACACATGCACACATACATTTTATACTCCAAAAAGGAATGTAAGTCTGCCCAGCCATGAGCTATCAATGCTGGGCAAGGCCTGGAGAGCAGCAAACCCCCAGGCAATGCAGGACCCATTCAGTACACCCCTGCCTGAGATTTGCACTGACCAACAGATTCGCCTTGCAGAGATCATGTTTCAGGTCAGTCAAAGGCCCCCTGTTAGCTATAGGTTGAAAAAGAGGTAACTATATATAGTGGGTATATATATATACATAGACATTCACCTCTGTACTTTTAGTGTCTAAGGCTCAGTAAAAGTGAATATACCTGTAAACGGTTTCATAGACTGTGCAGGAAAACACATCCAAACTCCCCAAAAAAAAAACTTGAGAAAGAGGTCATTCCTAGGTAAACTGGTATTCCTTTTCAAACGTACTATTTTTTTCAAATTATCACTATTTTTAAAACTCATAAATGAATTCATGAACAAAAGCTGCAAAATATTCATGAGCTTTCTACAGACATGCAAACTTCGGCTAAACACGGAAATACATATGTAGAATATACGCACACAAACAAAATCACTTATACAAGGAGGCAAAAATGTCATTCCCATCTAGCTTAGAAACTTACTGGTTAGACTTACAGATATATCTGTTCTCTTATAGCAAATTCAGATAGAATCTAGGGGCATGAGGTCCAAATGATTACATGAGGGTCTGTCCATGCACATGTGCATGTAACATCTTTAATACAAAATAACTGTGTACGTCAAATTGCTTGCTAAAAGGGTATCACCCTGTCCTATGCCCATTCTCTCTGCCAGTTTACCTATTGTATTCTCTAGTATTCTGCACACAACACGTGCATTGAAAAATGTGTCGCTGGTAAGCAGTGCTGCATAAGCTAAGTTATACTTTTCATATCCAAATCAACACCTACAGTCATCATGACTTCATGTGTTTGGATTCTGTCCTAACTGGCAGTAAAAGCTGTCATTAGGAGCAGGAAACAGTATGAAAGACCTTTCATGGCCTCTTTCAGCATGCAATGTCATCTGTTACCATGGGTTGTATAGTACTGATGGCTATAAATGCCACTATGAATGATGCAATCTCATATGTGATGATGAACTTGAAAAAACCTTTGTTGAATTTGTGCTTAAGGTGCTCATATTCCGGTTATTCATGAGCATCCAAAACGTTGATCACCAGACGGGTGTTTCAGCAACCCCAGTGGCAATGCTACAAAACTCATGCACAGCCCTTCCTGTAAAAGATGGCACAAATAAACTCACTTTATAGATTCCATGAGAGTTATTTGTCAGGCATGTCAGCTGCGGCTCATTTCCCTAAATTTTCTAACCTTTCCTGGTGGAAGCGTTTAGAAATAAAATTTGCAGTTTCTTGTCTCTTTTTTTTTTTAATGATCATATTTCTCCATGCAGTTCTTCAATTGCTTTTTTCAGACGTATCTCTAAATACATTTTGAATACCAAATTGCTCCTATATGTAAAGTAGCTTATCTATCAGGAGTAAAGTAATTTATTTCCCAAATTGTAGGTGTGTAGCAAAGAATTGGGCATTCCTCAAAGTGAGGGATCTAGATCACTAACAACTGCCCCGTATGGTTCAAAGGGCCATTGCAGGCAAGAGCCCCTCGCACGACTGCCAATGACAGTCCATCTCAACAGCTGCAACCCTTCCTGCCGCAGCCCTGGGCCTCTCCTAGGAACCAGCTGTCAATCATGCTGTATTGTGCAGTGATTTTGTGCTGTGAAAAAATATGCCCATCATAGCCTATGATGAACTCATCAAATGAATTATTCCTTATAAATTAATGTAACTTAAAGCTAGGTCTCCAAAGGCAAAAAGGTCCTGTTTTAACCCTCAAGGGACTAACCTTAAACAGTGCTGAACTTGCTTTGCTGAGAGTCAGGCTTCACAACGGAGTGGCGAGATGTTTTGTCGGTCCTCTTCAGGGCTGATCCACCAGCCTTGATAACAACTGCTGGGGCCGTTTTGTGACGAAACAAACTTATCTGGTGATTTCAATCTTCATTTTGCCATTGCAGCTTCCTTCTGGAAAAGAATGTTTTAATTTAGCTGCCAGATGTGAAAGATTTTGAAGTTAAAAAGTATCAAAACTGTAATTAATAAGACTGGAAACATGAATCACCACCATCAGAAATAGAGAGATGGCTAGCAAAGCTTAATTCTTCTGCAGAGGATACAAAGAGCTTTTAACTAACACTATAAGCTAACAGAAACACTAAAGAGGATAAGAGTTCAGGCACTTTGCACTACCTAAAGCACTATGTCATGAAGCAAAGGAGCGCTGTTATAGTCCATAAGGCACCATAGCTTCCAGAGTCAATCCAAGCTTCCTGCATTGGCTTCGGGGCTCCTTGGCATTTTTGGTTTTGGTTTTTGTTAACCAAAATAAAATCCTGAGAGATTCTAATATTGTGATAAGCACAGAACTTTATCATCACATTTCACTTTGTGTAGATCATATGGAATATAAGTAGATAAGAAACCAAACTAAAGTAATTCCTATATCCTTTATTTTTTCTAACTGGAATCACTAAGAGTGTGTAACAATTTGCTAACTATAATAGTAACACAGTCATCACTTGGAATAGGAAATAAAAGTAACTGTTGATTATGTGGGAATTTGCAAGAAATAAAATCAGTACAAATGGAACAGAAAACCTAGAAAAGGAATAAGGTGGAAAATGAATTGTGAAGTGGTAAGCTGCAGCAGATATATGTAATGTAGGAAAGGGAATAGCTGGGAAACGGGCAGCAAGGACAGGCAAGAGCAACCACAGGTGTCACGATAATAAAAATGGACAAAATAGCAGGGTTAAAAGTTCCTACTTGTATTCTTCCATTTACAGGAAAACAGTTACAAACATTAACCAATGCTGAAATAAGTATTCAAAAGCAGAGAGGTGAGAGGACTACTGAGATGCCAGGCGTCATCCCCGTGACCAGCCAGCCCAGGGCACGTGACCGGCACTCGGGGAGGTTGGTGCAAGCCCCAGCACCATGATGCGTTCAGGGACTAGGACCTTCACCTTTGCCAGTGACTTGAAATAGTTGGCCGGGATTTCTGTCCTGCTCAAGTGAAATGTAAAAGTCTCAGGGCTGTGCACATCCTAAACAAGCACATCATGTCCTCCTCTGTTCCTACAGGCTAAATACAACAACGCAGCAACTTTTAGAGTGTTTGTACTGTTTAAGCTACATGTAGTCTCCCTCTGTCTAATTCCCTAACCCTAGAAACATCCCATTCCTCTTTTCACTTCTTAACCAAATAAGCATCAAAGTTCATCTTTTTCCTCTGCGTATGAAGAAATCATGAAAAAGGCAGATCCAGAGGGATCTTTTCAATGGCGCTGAAAATGCTTGCCCAGAAAGACGAGAGATTGATATAAAGAAAAAAGAAATAATGAAAAGATTAGGGGAGAGGAGTTTCTCAGGTCTAGAACCAGCGCCTTGCAACACGGATAGCCCCTTTTGTTCCGCTCTCTTTTAACTTTCTTTCCCCCCCCTCATAACAGTTGCCTCATGGTTATGAAGAGTTTCAGTCCTGCATTTCAACTAAGGGGCCCTTCTTTCTTCTCGCAGCAGAGGGCTGTCTCAAGAGCAACCATGCTAAAGTGCTAAGTTATCATCGGGCCGGGGCTTTGGCGCTGCTGTTTGTGTGTGTGTGAAACAAGCTCTCAACATGTTAGTAAGAAGCCTTTAACGAAGATTACGCCACCTCTCCCTCTATAGCGTCCTTTTAGGGCCGAGCGCGAAAGGTCACCTCTGGGCCCCGGAGCAGCACTCAGCCAATTACAGCGTGCCGGGGCTTCCACAAAAGAGAGTTTCGAGCGCCCAGCTACAAAAGCTTTGACGTGTCTGATTTTCAGAAGCACAGTCACAAAAGGAGGAGACTCGATGATGTCTATTTTGGGGCCCAAGTGATTTTTCTGAGTGTTTTTTTTGTTGTTGTTGTTGTTGTTGTTCTGTTGCTTTTAAATCAATTCTGCTCCAAAGAGGTTTGGCAAATGCGGCTGGCTGAGCCATTCGGTGCTATTTGAACAGCCAAACGTCTGATCCCTCAGGTTCAAGCAGGTGTGATTCGGGAGTCCCGTAGCTGCTGAAGTAATCAGATGGGTTATTTGAGAATATGAGCAGGCTGGCTTTATGAAAACAATATTTACAGCAAGCGATATGATGATTTTGAATTGCACCTTGCATTTGCCTCACTGCTAAACTCTAGATTCCTGATACATTGCAAAATGCATATTCCCTTTGCACTGAAACATCTCCAAGGCTAAAGTTTCATTTTTATCCTAAATGCAAGTTCTTTAGAGGTCCATGCGAGAGTGAGCCAGCAGCCCTTGTCCTTCCGCAGTGGAACTACACCAAAGGCAATGCAACGACATCCACGTTGCTCACTGGGTATCTCTATAGGGATTCCACTGTCAATGTGGTCAGAGGAATCCTTCCTCGAACATTAGCCACCTTACAAGTCCTAAGGCAACTAGTTCTCCAGCTCATCTGTAGCCTCAGTTCCTTCCTTTACTCTGTGCAGCACAAGATCTCTCATTAGTGAGGGGGAAAAAATGCCTCAAATGCTTTAAATAGTCTGGCTGAGTATTTAAAGTTAGAGGATTTAGCCCATCAGCTCTTCCTAGTTAGTTCTCAGAGAACTCGCCACGCTCTCAGCATAATTGTTAAACCAAATAACATTATAATGAATATTTCAAAGCTATCTAGGATTGTTGCATGTCTACTGCAATCAAATCAAATAGGCAACCTGGAGAATCCCAACCTGGAAGTCTTATTATTTCAAATACGCCCATCACACTGGTACCCTGGTGCTTGTGTTTACAAATTTTGTGTTTCTCTCAAAGAAAGAGGTATATTTTGTACCTCTTTGTATTTGCTTTCTTCTAGACCTCTGGAAATCCTATTAAAAGAGCAAAAGTTTAGTATCTTTTGCACGGGCAGGTAACAACTAGAGGACTTGAATAAAGCATGATATTCAAATGAGTAGTAATATATTCCTATATTGTAAAATATTCTTTTGCTGTAGATGAATTGCTACAATAGCATATATTTGAAAAATTAAGGCAGGAAGAAGAAAGTCTTACTGAAGATCACATAGAAAGCCTACAAAGTTAGAGAAGAAAATGAAATATTGGTGCTATTTATGTCAGAGCACAAAATCAAGTACATGGAATTCCTGAGAAGCTCCATGGAGATGAGAGCAGCTTATACTACGAACTCCTTTGGCGATTCTGGGAAAACTGGTTAAAATTCCTTAGTTCACTGCATATATCTGCAAAATGACTATTGACGTAATTCTCAAACGCACTGGGAGATGTACTTGCCAAGTTTTGGGGATTCTCAAATGAGAAGAGCCAAGTGAAGTTTCACACCCTCTCAAAGGAGATACATGCAAGATTTTATATGAGCCTGTCTACATGCTCCTATATAGATTCCACAAAAGATAAAATAAACCAGTACATGCTGCACATTTCCAGCAATTGTCCCATGTCTTTTTCTCCTCTTCTTCCATTCAATGATCTGTTAAAAGGCCAAGAAAAACTGTTGTGCAGATGATACGAAACTAAAGAACTTGTGGTAGGTGTTACACATTTTGGTACCATCTGTGCTATCTAATCCCAGCCAAAACAATCTCCTGTTCCTATGTAACTCTGAATCTCACTGGAGAAGGGGGGAGTAGTGTGACTGGCTCAAACCTTCCTGTGTAGGAGTATTATTATCAGTGTTTGCAAATTTTTTCCCTCTTTATAACCACCATAACTCTTCTTTAAACCCCTCATCTGGCTGCTGTCCTACTACAGAGACTGAGCTATGTACAAAAAATGGCTTATGTCAGTTGGTTCACTTCTGGTGTGTTGGAGGGAATCTTCACCCAAGAGAAAACCGTCAACTCACACAAAAAGTTTTTGTCTCCTTTCCTTACTTTCTCACATTGCCTTGCAGTGTTCTTCCCCCTACTTCATATCAGGAACACAGGAAATGTCCTGATGACACATTTTGTAGAACAACTCCAGGCAAGCATTTCCTGGAAATCATTCTGGATTGAAACCACTTGTGTTAGATGTTTTCAGACTTGGTGCCATTGGAACTTCTCATAAAACCTGAAATTAGTTTGGGGTTTGTTTGATTCTTTCTCTTTCAGATCCAATCCATATTCCGAGCTGTTCTCAGGGAACTTGCTCTTCCCCTAAAAATTTATGGGGAAAATGGTTTGTGCAGGGGCTTCGCACATGTACGTGCATTAGTCATCTTATATGGGACATACACACAAAGTTGTCATCGCTGTCAAACATAATAAAAGTAAGGCTAAAACACTTAGCCACATATTGATCTGCTTCTATATCTCCTGAAGTATACTTAGTGTAATAAGGTCTTTCTACAGAGCTCTAATGCAGAGAACAGCATGCTTCTGATAACTGTTTGCTTTGGAAACAATAGAGGAAGCATCTGATCTCAAACTTGGCCATTGTTCTGCTACTCTGCTCTCGCCATATAATCCTTGGGAACCTGTGGTCCTCCTACGAAATACAAAGGAGAATCTGATTAGGCTAACCATTACTCTTCACAAGGATATCTTGGAAACATTTTTCTGTAGGAGAAATATTTGAAAGGAACTTACTAATAAGCAGCAGAGAAAGGAGTGATAGAATTAAGAAATTAAAAATCCATTTAGTCATGAAGTCCCTCTCTTGCCCAGGGCAAGATGATGCTGTATGTCTCCTTTTGTGGTGGTGTGTCAACTTCTAGTAACGGAGGTTTCCACAGCACTCCTTAGCTTAATCAGGGGATAAACTTCCTTCTCAGGAGTCCACTTTTTTGTCATCAATATGTATTTTAATCTTAGTCCAACACATTTGTTGGCTAACTTCCAGTGTCTGTTTACTAATTCCTTACTTTCAATCTACCTTCTTTCCTATAACTTTTTTTGTCTCTTCTCTTCACACAATACCTGGATCAGATAAAAGCATGCTTTAATCTTATTAAAGCAAAATCCACTCAACTATCTTATAGTAAAGTACAAAATCTTAGCTCCAGAATATTGGTTTTGCCCAGGGATATGGAAGAGAGAGAGTGCTTATTCAAGGTCTCACTGAGACATGTGGTCAACCTGCCAATAAGTATGCACAGTATAAGTACAAGATCCTATAGTCCAACTTCAAGGCAAAAGTTGCTGCTTTTGGCGGGTAAGGGAGTTCTGTTTATTTGCTTTTTAAGAAAGGTAACCACTTGTTTGCAAGGAAAAGAGGTATTAATTACCTACTTCTGATTTTTTTTTCTCTTTGGTGAGTCACACTGTTTTTCCCAACTCCATCTTTTCAAAAAATAGGTGACAAAGAGAGACATACACTGTCAGCTAAAGATTTAAAAGGGTATCTCTCCTTTGGCTCACTGATCAGTAACCCTGTGTATAATAAAAGTGGCTCAGGCACCTTTAACAAACTGGTATTTCTAAATTACCCCTGGGTAATTCAGAATGGTAGGTATTTTAATCTCTACAATCCCTAGTATGTATCTATTTATTTTCACTGGCTTTTGGCACCCAGCTGGCAAAAATCCAGACCTCTCGGCAACAGAACTATCAGAAACAATAGGAACTTCAGAGAGGAACACAGACAGTGAAAGAATGATTAAATTAACAATTTTTTATTTGGCTTCTGCTGGCATCTAGCTTGCATGGACACACACATATAGATACATATGCACATCAAGTAACATAAGGCCTGAAGAAGTAAGGAAAGAGGAAGAGGGAGTGCAACTGAAACACAATACATGACAAGAAATCCCACGAGACCCACTAGATTTTATTCCAGTTTTCTTGTTTTCCCAAGCCTTGCTAACTGGCATGATTCCACTGCAGAGAAGCAGAGAAGATAAGAAAAGCTGAAAGAGAGAAGCACTGTTGTGATTCCAACACGCTCTGTGTATGTTTAAAAGTCACTTTGCCATCCTTTTGCCAAGTGCTATGTGTATATGTCTGGGCGTGTGAGAAAGTTTATGAATTTCCAGCATCAGGGACTTCAGTGGCCATGTTTATTTGCTTGTTTACAAGTGTCAACAAATCTTTTGCAATTTTATATTGTGTTCATAATGCTTGCCAAGTCCCCAAAACTTCACAAATAACTTTTTTAATGAAATAGATTGATCCAACTAGAAGAGAATATCACACCAGTAAGACTTGCAAACAATTTGGAGGCTAAGATTAAATACAAAATGATCTTGGTTATTTGGAGGAATGGTCTTAAATAAACTCAGCTTTAGTTCCAGAGGGGCTAATGTAAAGTTCCACATTCTGCTAGAAAGACAAGTAGTATTTCTTCAGAAGAGGATCCAGGAGTTACTGTTGGTGACAGGTTAAACCTGAGTCAACCATGTTAGGATATTGCAAGAGAAGGCTAAATCCTATTGGAATGATGAACACCTGACATAATCCTCTTGTTAGCAAGGTATCAGCTAGAAGACTGTGGTCTATTTTTTATACTTTAATCCAGGAAAGATTTGCACCAAATAGAAAGAGTCCCCTGGACAACAGCAAAAGAGACAAGAGGTCCAGGAAACAAGACAAACATGGAAAAACTGACTACACTCTCAAGAAAAGAAAAAAAGAAGAAATGACAGCAGGTTTCAAAAATATAAAAACTAGATTTAAGGGTGAAAGGAACAAACTGTTCTTCATATCCACTCTTGCAAAAGGGAAATGTAGGGTGCTTAAATTGCAGCTAACAAGATTTAGGGTAGATATCAAGAAACATTTTAGGAAATTAAGTATAGTTCAGTGCTAGAATAGACCACTTACAGACCTCAGGCACTGGAGGCTGTTAAGAACAGATAAGCTTTTTCCAGATCATTGCTTATCCTACCTTAGCAGAGAAAAGGACTAGATAATCTCCAGAGGTCCCTTCCTGACTCAGTTCTGATGGTTCCAAGATAAAATTAGGAGATGTCAAAATTATGGGTGTACATTCCTCATTGTCCTTCACACAGCATGAGCTGCAGCTGGGAAGAATTAAGAGGCAAGAAAATTATCTCTGCTCTCAGTTCTGGCATCACAGCAGTTCTCAGCAAAGAAGAGGAGTAAATTTCAGCTGAGGCGCAGCTCAGTCCCTCCTATCCTGGAAGGGAAAATGCTCACACTCTTCTTGGTCATAGTAAGTACGCAATCTGGTTATACATACATAAGAGGCTGGCGGATATTCAGTGCGTGTGCTATCTTGAAATTTGGCTACCAGAATCCAACAAGTTTCTCCTGACTATGCGTGAAAGACTTTTTTTCAGAAGCTTAGAAACTGGATGAAAATTGGGGCAAATTTTCTGCAGGGCAGCAAACTGCACAGCGTAAGTACAAAGGCAGCCACCCTGCCAAGTTTCATTTCCACCCTCCAGAGATGGAAGCACTAAATCTTCTCCACTGGTCTATAATGTATGAGCAGAACTGCATGTTTTCCTGTAATGTTTTAAGACATGCCTAAACCATTTCATTCTAAAGAATTTCAAGAGGAAAAAAATGTCCGTTTCCAAGCCTGAAATGGAAAATTTCAATCTGAATATTTTGAAGTTTAGGAAGGTTATCTATAATGGAAAGAAGATTCTGCTGAAGGGTAGTGCCAGACAGTAATTAGGAGGAATAATACGGCATAAGACTGAAAAAAACTTCCAAGGTCATCTAACCCAGTTCTCTGCTACGCAACTACATTGTATAATCCCATTTATAAATGCACTGAGCTCCACATTAAAACTAGTTTCATTATTTGCCTTCTCTGCACCTATTAGAAGACTGTTTAAGAGTGTCAGTCTTTCACTGATTAGAATTCTTCTAACTTAGATTTATTCATGGTCAGTTTATCTCATTTGTTCTTGTGCCGTACTGTTTACTAATTTAAATAACTCTTCTCTCTCACTTGTTTACTTCTCTGGTGCACTTATAAAGAGCATCATATCCCATATTCTGCAGTACTAATTGTCCTGCCTACGATACAGACATAACTCTATACATAATGTTTGATATCCGCTTTGTATCCTAAGGAGCCAAATTCATGTGTATATATATCAGTTCAGGCGCACATATTACAGGCCAAATACAAATAGGTAGATCTGTAGAAGAAACTTTTCATGTAGGCAAGTTACATCCCAGCTGACTGACACAGAATTTTTTCTGCAGGTTGTGGCACAGGTCACTGTCAGGGAAAAGGGTTCTGGGAAGTTGTGTCACCTGGCCAACTTCAGTGTGGCCTTACAAGCTTTCTGTTTCTCTAAAAACTCCCCAAACTTTCTGATTTACACAACTGGTTTGGGTTCCAGCTGTCAGAGAAGCAAATGGCAAGTCCTTTAGTAAACATCTTCTAGAAGCAAGAAAAGGACAGCAGAAGCTTATCACAAACCTGGAGATACTCCTCATTAAAAGGAGGCAATTAGAAAGAATTCAGTTCTATAAGGCTATATAGAAAGGTCTTTACATGAGAGAAATCAGACAGGAGAGAGCAAATGGATACGAGCTATCGTTCACCGCTCCTATGTCAGTCACTGCATGGTCCAGCCAGAAGAGATGCTACTGCACTCGCTTGCAGATAACAGGGGCTCTTTATAGAGCAGATGAGAACAATCCTTGAAACACAAAAAGGAAACAGTTCAAAGAAGCTGCCTTTTCTTGGAGTACCAAATCCAAACTCCAGCTAAGAGCAAACGAAGAGCGGGGGAATCTGGGAGCTTTGTAATAATAGTTTAATTAGACTAGCCTTATCTGTACAACAAATGTGACAGCCCTCTGCAGAAGCTCCGCTTTTTGCTACTTACTTAACACTCTATCACTTTTCTCAGCACAGTATTAGCCTTTGCCTAGAAAAAGGCATTCTGCCAACAAACTGGACAACATCCATGCTCTAAAATTTACAGTATCCACCTCTAAATTAGCAGCATTTTTTTTAATATAAAACATAAGCAAGTTAGTTATTGAATAAGGGAATTCTTTCTAAAAATTCTTAGGAAGAAGGGCTGTATTTAGACCACGTATTTATAGCATTATTATTTTACATATTTTGTACTTATCCATCTGGATAATTTTAACAATGTCTTATCACTTTTAGTCTAAATAAAGTCTCTCAGACTACTTCCCATCATCTATATTTTCAGGATCCAACTGAGAGTTCTTATCTAAATATTAAAATGTTTGTTTAAAATTATTAACATCTCTCTGTAAAGTTTCCAGGGAAAAAATAAACAGTCCAAATTCCAATTTCTCATTGCACAAGAACAAGACTGAAAGTGGCACATGTAAAACTAATAAAGAGAAATACTTTTCTTTCAGCCAGTTTGGCAATTTTACTGTCAAAGGATATCCCTGAGGTCCAACACTCAACATAAATTCAAATAGGAGTGGCCATCCTCCAGAGATCATGAGAAGAATGAATACATCCTGATCTACCCACAACTAAGTAAGCACCAGTGTTGATGTAACCCTTAGAACAAAGTCATGTATCTCCATTTAACCTGGACGGTTGAAAGGTATATGCTCGATAACACAAAGTCGGACTACGAGATAAGCTACGTTAATTGAAACAATATAGGTCCTTTCCAAGAATATGTACTGATGTACCTTGGAATCAGCTTCAAGAGAGCCTCAGTGTCACCACAAGGGAACCTAGTAGCACCTTCTGGTCCTTCCAAACTCCAAAATCCTGCTGGCTCTGAGAGACCCACTGACAGATGGATTGAGGTGACTCCAAAATGGGAGAGCTGCAGACCTTACAGGCTCTGTAACACCAGTGGGGTTTTCAGCCTCGAGTGTTCTTTGCAGTCCCATTAAATTTATACTGGACCCAGCGAGTCTCTCTTCTCCTGCAGAGTTTACAAACTCCAATATACATTTCATTCACAGAATCACTAGGCTTTACATACAGTCTGCCAAGATCCAACAGAGCTCTCTGTCACCTGAAGTAAACATTGCAGGTTTGATTGAGGTCCTCAAGAGGTTCTCTTAACCACATAGTTACTATTGGTTAGCTGTAGATTCCCAATTCCAATGCATAAAATTCAGATTTTTTTTACCCAGTACAGGATTTTCTTCATTTTTAAAATACCATGATGAATCGCTTCAGCCTTGGCGAAGAGGCACCTGTACAGATATCAAAAGTGGCAGAATCACCCACTCTAGAAACATCTTAGCTGAACCTATTTGAAAGACGGTGCAGTAGAAGAGAAAAAGTTTAGAATTTTTTGGCAAGTTTAAGAAGGCTTATTTTCCAAATTACCACTTGGAAAGTAGTGGTGAAGATCCGTCTGAGTCTACATATTCTTTCCTGAGGGGGCAGGAGGAAACTTCCCCGCGGAAGCAAGCAAAACATACAAAACTAAGGAACATCAGATTCATTTTGATTAAGTAGAACGATTTGGGGGAAAGCAGGTGGGAAATGGCAGGTTCAAAGGGGAGAAGAATAATATGCCAAGCACAAGGTTAAGGAAGACTAACACACTCTCTCAGAAGTAATAGCTTCCTATTCCTGAATGTCATGTGCATTTGGAGGTGGGAGCAGCACAAAATTGCACTACATTGCACAGCACTATATACTTCTGTGGGACAACGCATTGAGGAAAGATAGCGAGTCGGAAAGGCTGATGGCACAGCTAGAGTACCCACCCTTTCTGGAGACCAGGTGAAAGACGGTTGCCAAGGTCACACATTCAGTCACCAGGTGGTGTATTTAATTTAAAAGGAGTGTTAACCTTGTTTACACAAAATAACACCAATATGCAGAGAAGCAGTAAATCCATTGTCGTTAAACAGCAGGGAGGCTGCATGGTGCTGGCAGCCTGCCCACCCTCAACGTGAACTCAGCTGGCACCAGGCGAACGTAGACAGGCCAGCCTGAGCCCAGGCCTACTAATCCTGGCAGCCTCTGCAGAAAATGCTTGCGGTATGCCCTTTCTACCCTCCAGTTGACTCTTTACATTCTTGTCAAATATATTTAGAACAAGAGGTGTCCACTTGAAGGGAAACATTTGTTAATCACTTAAATGCAGGAGTTTGGCAGCTCTCCAAGTTTACATTTATAAATATGTAGTATCTGTTTCCAGCTAAACAAGGAACTCCTGACCCTCCTCACCCTCAATCCAGCAAATATATATACATATATGGGAGGAGGATTTGGGGGGAGAAGTTGGAAATTAACAGAACCAGCTTGGATGAGGCAAGAACGGTGGGACATCACTGGGTTTTCTTCTCCCCCCTCAACCTCGCGCTGTCAATTTGTTTTCTGCCTTTGTCCAAAAGTGATGTAGATAACAGCGCAGAAAGAGGATGATGTATCTTTAAGTAATGAACAGATTAAAGTTAAATTCCTGTTGACCGAGACAGTTGTGTTGACATTCCTGTTGTTTACAGGCAGCTGTCTCTACTAATGACACTTTGATAACTGGAGTGAGGCTGCTGTTGGGCAGGGGGATGGGGGCAGTCGGAGTCAGGCGGGTTAAAGAATGCCTCTGTTTAAAACCTAGTCATCCAATTAAACATTAAAGCTGCCCTGGCTGGATTGGAGATCGGCGGCGGCAGTGGTACTACTCTGAAAGGGGAAATTCTGGGCTTCTTTTTTAACTTATGCTCAGATTATGTGGCTTAGAGGTCAGCCTGTCCTAGTTTTCTAAAGGACACAGGAGATTCCAAGAGTACTTAAAATAAGCCAGAAAGCGCTGTCAAGCCACCCATGTCTGCATTGCCATGACATGGGCAAGCAGACGATCTCCGGCTAGGCCTGGGGTCAGTCAAAGGTTCGGCGGAACAGCCTCCCCCTCATTTTGCTTTGTAAAAAGTGGCTAAAAGGATCTGCAAACGCAGAGAGAAAGTATCCCTCCGCGACACTGCAGCCCACAGAATGATTTCAGTAGTCTCTTGTCATCTTCTCCATGTCACTCTGAAATCAGTTGCTTTGCAGGACACTCTCTGCTTCAGAAGTTTTGTTTACAGCCTGCTCTTAAATTAATATGTTTGCCCTTAACGGCTCTTCTATTTAGCAGTGGGCTTCTTACGACCCAGGGCTAAAGTGAAATCCTGGAGCCCACTCCTTAAGTCCTTACACAGGTCAAATTCCCCCTTGGAACCCATAAAGCCCAAGATCTACCAGGTGATAAACTTCAGATGTGTAAATAGTCTACTAGATCTCCCTGTCTAGTGAAAATTAAACAGATTCTTAAACTCTCTACCAAATCAATGCCTGAAACAGATAACACAGTCTATCACCCTTGCTTAGATGTCAGCCAGATCTCTAACCCTCGGTTAGATGTCTGCCTCGACTGCCTTTGTGCCAGCAGGGTTTGGTCCTACTCACAGCCCAAAAGTGGCTTTTTCAGGTGTTAATGGTACCTAGTGTTATGTCATACATTACAGTTCCCAGCATTCCAGAAAAACAGTTAAAATCTAAACATTTCTCTTTCCCATCTTTTTGTTAACGAAGCCCAAATTTAAGGCCTTTAAAGCAACGTGATAATGCCTCCTTAATTCCAAATCAAATTCCACATGCTCATTAACTATAGACTTTCATAGAAATCAGTGAATTTATTTTTGAATTTATGAAGTCACTTTAATGGACTTCAAACTCCAAATAAAAATACTGAAAAAGCAGCTTTTCCTTTTGTCACTAAAACCATCACTGCTTCTGCAATAGAAGCACATTTCATGCAATAAGAACATTTACAGTAAATACAAGTTAATTTAAATGAGTATCAATTAGGAGGAATGTACCTTGCTTATGGAATCTCAGCTCCTTTTATTCCCAGCTAGACTATTAGAAATTGAATCCTTTTAAAGTTAAGAGCATCACTTTATTTGACATTTTTTCATAAAACATACCATTAAGAATGAGAGGAATGTAGCTATGTTCCACACAGAGTTGGAAATATGTGGTAGATGGAAATATATGCATATTTGAGGTAAACTTATAGCATGCATGCAAAATAAAGCCCAAATCTCTTAATAACACTGAAAATCATCACTGATCTCTGGAACTGAAAAGCTCACTTAAAAGAGAAAAGTGTCATCTGTGCTAATGGCTAACTTAAGTTTAATCCATTGCACATAACAGAGTGGTGGCCATCAGCAAATCGGGTCATAATCAGATTTAATTTTACGAGATGGAGAGGGTTTACATCAGCTCAATTTCCAGTGGGAGACTCTCCAAGTAAAACTTGGAGCTGCTACAAGAAATCACAGTGGTGGCGAGGCAGTAGCTCCCATTCTCCCCGGAGGATCTGTGTTGTACCAATGTCTCTGTGTTTCTGATAAGATGCTGAACCAAAGCTCTGACTTATGGCCACTTAAAGATACTGTAGTACTTTTCACTCACAAGAACAAGAGTGTTAGAACTGGTGCCTTGGCTGAAATCCAACTTCGTAATTGCTTTTTGCATTTCTAAACAGTCCCAATGTAGTGGCAGGCGGAGGTTATTTTCTACTATTGAGCAATAGCAAGTAACAAAGAATGACCAGAAGAGCTGGCCACACTTCACTGGGAGTGGAAGGGATCGCAGTGGTCTCTAAAGTGCTTTGGGATCCTTCAAGATGAAAGGTTCATTAAAAATTGGAAGTTAACATTAGCATAATAATCAGGCATAGCTCTTCTTGTAAAACCTACACAAGAGATCCCACGCTGCAGGTTTCCACTCTCCAGCACAAACTCATACATATTTCCCACTTTACAATAAGCAGAGTTCATCAAGACTATTCCATTTGGTGGTTTTCCAATAGGAAATTTAGTTTCTTAACAATCAGGAGACTGAAAAGAAAAAACATATATTGAGTCTCAATTTGCGTGTCTGAGGACAAGAATTGACAAGAATTCATTCTGAGTTTGTTTGTTCTGAAAGAGTTGATCAATTTGCTGAAATCATTGCAATGTGTGTGCAGATGCTGTAGAGTCACTGATTCTTTCTTTAAGGAAAAAAATCCAAGAAATACCATTCTATGATAAGAAAACAGATTTAATATTAATATATGCATTCTTGGAAAAGATCATTTCTGCTTTTTGCATTTTTTCACATTAAATAAATGCATCTTTTCAGTATAAACTGTTTCAGTATTTCACTTCTAAATAGCATTTTTCTCTTGCAAGTCACTTCCATTTAGAAAGGATTAAATAACATAAACCTTCAGAGGACTACATAGTTTCAGGTTAAGGGAACTTTTTAGCACTGATGCAACATGAAAGTTTCAACCTGTGAAGAAATAAAACAAATCCATCTTCTGGTCATTCTAACTCATAAAGATAAGGATGATTATATTATTTGCTATTATTTGGTTCCTAAGTTCATATCAGAATCGGACATAAAATTTCCATGACAGTTTCTGATTTTCATTAGTAGCTTCTTTCTGGCATCAAGTGAATTAATGCTGACTTTTGAAAGGATTGAATACTGAAAGGATCTTTGATCAAGGTCACTTTTACCAGTTGGTATCTTTTACCTGTTGATATCAACAAGACATATATAGACAAGGAGCAGGACAATCAAATAAAAGCATGAACAGCAAATGAGTTATTCTTCTTTACAAGAAGCTCCAGCAGAAAAAAAATAAATTTATATACCTAAGCCATACTCCTGGGCTTGTCATGCTGCCTGAAGTACTAGTCTCAGTAACATTCTCAGTTTCTTTAATGAGTATTTTTTTCAGAAAAAGAAAAACAGAGCTGAACTCTGAAAAAAAACCTGCAGATATTCACAGTGTGGATTTTTTCTGCGTTATTGTTGTTGTTGCTTTTGTTTGTGGTGCTGTGGGGTTTTATCTTGGAAACTTCAACCTCAAAAGAAGGCCAGAATTGTCAGTCACTTAACTAATTAGATTAGTTTTTGTCTAAGTTTCAAAAACATAGACAACAATTTTCTTATACTCTGATACCAAAGACAACACCGAAAAACATGAGTGCTCAGTTGAAATAAAGCAGACAGGATGTTAGCCTTTAAATTAAAATGCATGCTCCAAAGGAAAAAAACATCTTCTAAATTATTAAGAGTGGGATGCTGCAACAAAATGTTTAAGCAATTGCTTTGTGCTTCAGAAGAAAGGAGAGAAATACAGAATTATTTGTTGGTTTCAGCTGTAGAAATAAGAATGACAGATGAGAAAGCCCTATTGGGTCATCCGGTCCATCTTCCTGCGTGTTTGCATCTTGGAGGAACAGGGAATTAAAGAAGAAAGTCACCAAGATTGCTACTATGCTGCAGATGTCCAGCAACAGACCTCTCTGTATCATCTTCTTCACACTCATGGGACCTGTTAGGGTGGGAAAGTCCCCAGGTACCAACAGAGCCCTAACAGGCTTTAACACCTATTCTCTCCTCCAGACGAGAAAAAAAAATGTTCTTTCTTACTATTTCTAAATCTACACTCTTGAATTAGAAAATATTTTGAATCACAGGCACCAGTTTGAGCCTTGCTCCTTTGCACGCAGTGAAGACAAGGGCTATCTCCACGTACACTGGTTTCTCTGTCTAGTCTTGAAGAGCCCATGTCCTCACCGCCTTCTAGCTTGCTTGAGCAGCGGAGGCAAATGTATAGCAAAGACCACTGTTTCCAAAACACACTTGGAATGGGAAAAACTCTGTATTTTGTAAATATTGAGCAAGTTAATATGTTCTCAGGTTCCATGCTGTGCTGTAAAACACTGGTATTAAAAATCATCCCTTGAACATTTTTCTTTGTAATTAATTCACTCACTCAGCAATTAGTCACACTTTTGATATTAACTTTTGCTGATCATTTAGATTTCAAAGATTGAGGAGGACCCAAACTATAGCAACTTCATCTTAATTCAAATGTCAACCTTCTCACTGAACCTTGTACATTAGTTGGAGTTTTAGTTAGATTTATTGTGCTACCAGGTAGTCTTTTCACACAAGAAAATGGTGTCTTGATTAGTACTGAACATGCATCATGAGAGATTCCTTGGATTACAAAGTAATGACCAGTTTCTAACCAGCACTCCTGTGTCTTTTGCCTTTATAACACTATCAGCCAACTGAGTTGACACAAATTACCTCATTTTGGCTTTGACGCATCATTTTATTTCCATTTACCACTGACTTAAACACACATAATTACTAACTTAGGTCACAAACAAATGTGATGGACAAGTTTCACACTGAGCAAAATGTTTTATTACATAGTATTACTATCAGCCTATGTTAATTAATTAAAATTAACATAAGCTGTTGGCTAATTGCAGCCCAGGAGAAATTCTACTGCACCCTATGGTATAACACTGGAAAATTATCACAATATTTTAAAGCTTGACAAGTTCCAGTGAAGAGCTGAACATTAATAGAAGCAGGTTACCAGGATAAATAGACCAATACTGATTTCTAGTATGGAAATGTAGATGCCTTCAGCATTACAGTCAGGGCAGAAGAAGTAGCAGCAATACTGTTAATACTGCCATTTAATCACAGATATTTTCAAACATCCTCTAAATAAAGTGGAATTTTTCAGCAGGCTTTTTACTGTAGCTGCATGAAATACAATATTCTTGATGGCAAACACCAAAAAATATATATTAAACCCTTTTATAAGGAAGGGACAAAGGGGAAAGCAAATCAGAGTATTTCATTTATGTGGCTATAAGGCCAAGAGGGGAAGGAGGAACCAGTTTAGTTACATTGTCTAAACACAAAGCAGCAGGTCTATAAAGGTATTAAGGAACCTAGTCTTATATAGGGGCCTAACTGCCATTTAAGTTTATGGGAATTTAATTCCTTAAGTCCTTTTGTGACCTGCCGCTTTCATGTGCTCCCTCGATGATGGTGATATTTGTAAAAATTAAGGCTTTGACCATTTACCAGAAATTTGTTCATAGGAAATGATTAAACCAAAGAGGGGTCAAAATACTTTTGAACAGCCTCAAAATCAAGATACCAATGAGAATACCCACATTCACCAGAGCCACCAAGGAGATACAATACGTATTATATTAGAGTTCCCCTGACATGTAATCTGCATGCAAGTATCAACAATTAGCACATTGTCTCCTGTCAAGGCTTTCTTTCCTATAAATGGACAGTACTTTCCATCAGGAAGCAAATATCAGATACAACATGCAGCTTTCTGAAGACAGAATTTGGAAGAAAGCTAAGTCAGAAAGGACTGCAACTTAAATGGAGTATCAAACTTTTAGTGCCTACAGAATTATCAGAAATGAGGCAGGCTGTAAAGGAGGTGATGTAGATGTTTGCAG
This sequence comes from Rhea pennata, assembly GCF_028389875.1. Taxonomy (NCBI): domain Eukaryota; kingdom Metazoa; phylum Chordata; class Aves; order Rheiformes; family Rheidae; genus Rhea; species Rhea pennata. Next base: position 5,923,066 of record NC_084672.1, on the reverse strand, counting down.
AAATTTCAGCTAAAATTTCCAACATTGCTGATTCTATTCAGCCATAACTGAATTTGAATTCAAAGCTGAGATGTGATAAATGGGTTGCCTACTTTGGGTACAAACAAATCAAAGAGGAGAACAACTAAAAACACAAGTAAATGCAAGCCCCACTGCTAAAGATGGCTTGCTATTGAGCATATGTTTCCACTGCAGGGCTGTTGGGCAATTGAAATAACTTGTTAGTAAGATAAGACTTTCTGCTTTCCCCTCACTCATCTTCTAAAGCCACTCTTGATTGGCATGAGGCACCATAGCAGATGGTCAGAGAAGAAGCGTGCCAGAGAACCGATATGTGCATCTCATCTGAGCTTTGAAAGGGTAGTTTCTCATCCAAGGCTGTCTGAGCAGAGGGCCTACCCTCATGCTATGGTGATGCTCCAGATAGTATCAGCAATCCTGCAAAGATAATCTGGGGACTCTAATGAAACAGGAGTAACTTTAAAGAGAGGAAATATGTCGTCAGCTCCTGAGTAGGTGTTTGTGGAACTCCCCTCTTCTCAAGTCAGTCTGAGCAGCTAGTGAGGGCTAGCCTGGCCAGCCCCAAATTTAGAATTGCAAACTACCTCTTTCTTTGAAGTCTAGAAGCCTGTATATTAGAATAGGTTGACTGAAATAAGCGTCCTTTTAAACTTAAAACCTTTAGTGGTTTTATCTGATGTCTTCAGGATCACAAAAGCTAAACAGAATTGATTTAAGGACAGACTCAGATGGACGTCATTCTGAAAAAGTAATACTGCTTATTTAGCAGATAACCCAAGACTATCATCATGTCAACAAGTTTTAGGCTGATACAACTCTTAGTTAAGATCCTTTCAGACAGGATAATCTTTCCCTTTAGAACTAGATTTAGAATAAAAATGCTTGTCTGTATGCTTTAGAACTTGCTTGTATGCAGACATAGCCTCAACTTTTTTTCTGAACTACTTCATTCAATCACTAAATTAAAAAAAAACATAGAATCATAGAATACTTTTGGTTAGAAAGGATCTCTGGAGGTCATGTGGCCCAATCTCTTCACTCTGAGTTAGACCAGCTCCCAAGTTACATCCAAAAGGCCAAGTTCCAGTACCTAGCTGGAATTTCTACCCATCTCTATTCAATATCTAGCTATAGCATCTATTAAAATGCTTCTGGAAGTAATACTTATTAAGAAAGGTCTTATATCTTTGTGTCGCTAATACAGTCTTTTCCTTATCTACCACTGAATGTATTATAACTGTGACGGTTTATACAGCTGCTTAAAACTAGCACATTAATTTCAATTAAACTAAAAAATGAGGGGTTTTTCATCAGTTAAAAAATGAAGCCTACAGCTACTCAAGTTAAGTCATCCCCAACAGCTAGAGACATAACCACAGGAGATCCAGTTATCCTAGCATACCGTTAATGCTGAGGCCCATGCTCATTCTCTGTGAACTGTACAGTTACCAAAGTTAAGGAAATATATTAAGCATTCACCTACATAATGTTTAATGTAGAGTTTGCTCTGATATCCATTCTACACTCACTAACCAATCCACTGCCACCTGGGGTCCATCTAAGTATCTCTTCCTAGTTATCCCAGGGTCACACTAAGCTAAACAAACTACTGTCTTCTTGGCTTTCTTTGTAGGCAAACAATACCCAGTATCGATATGCCTTTCTACATTTTGTTTGTCATTTTACAATCTTATAAAAGTCTACTTTTCTATCTAATACTGCTTTTTAAATGAGTTAATGCAAGGAGAAATCAGAATGCATAACCTATATCATCTTTATTGCCTTCTGGTGTTTTGGTATTCCTGGGATGATTTCACTCCTTAATGAACCTCCAAGCCTGAGACAGCTGAGCCATCTAAGAAATATACCTCAGCTTGGTCTCCTACCCACTTGGCAGGCTGTAGCTTGTGACAGCACTGAAGCATAACAACACTTTGAAAGATAACCATGATCTGGTTCTTTTCACAGTTATATAGTCTTTGTTTCCTTATTTTTGTCTCTTCCCTTTCTTTCTTCAGTGAAAAATAAATTTGATATACATTTCTGCAAATCATTTTCTTCTAATGTACAACTAAAAGAATGAATCCCACGCCACTGGAACAAATTGACAAGTCCCAAGCTTTGCCCTTAACCTGCGTTGCTCCTACAGGGCCATAAAATAGCTCCCATGCCAGATCTCCACTTCACCTGGGCAATGCTATTCAAGACAGCTGTGCCCTTAAATCTGAACAGGTGACAAAATCAGGCCTTTTGACAGCAAAACCGGGAGCAGTTCATTAACCTGATAAAACACAGAGCCAGAATCTGTATTCATCAAGTATGCTTCAGGAAATCTTTTATTTCAGAAGGGGGAGCCAGGTATAACTATTCCATTATGCCCTCCAGAAGACGGAGTCTGGTTCCTCTCATCCTGCCACCCCTATTTATATTACTACTTATAACTAGAAATGAAAAATCTATCACCAGAGTCCCATAAAGTGGTCTTAAATTGTCTATTAGCTTACCCTATAGGTATCCGATGCAAGGAGGTCTCCTGGGCCAGTAGAGTGGGGTAATAAATGGTTTAAGCATCAGTTCTTGCCATCTCTAATGTTTTGGCTGATAGATGCAGAGATCTGCTGCTGAAATGTGTTGCTGAACTTTATGACATAATACACCAAAATTAAGCACACTGCACTTCGTCTCTTCACCATTGCCTAGGTCCTGTAAGCAACCACTGAAAGCACAACAAACACTAGATTAGTCTCCTACCAAGAGCTGAAATACAGTGTAAGGATGCAAAGGTGGGAAAGACACTTCTAAGATACTGAGAAGAATTCAGTATCATTCCTAATATTTTATTATTCTTACCTCTGTTAGCATTTGATGAGAGAACGTGGGAAATCCTGGAGAAAGCGAAAAAAAATATATGTTTGGTTATTTTATGCCTAAAAAAATTTGGAATATATCTTCTAAGAGTTGCTGTACCATGAGATTTTTGTCCTGCTCTCTGTGTTTATTGACAAAAGTAATCATGTATGATGCTAGTTGAGAAAGTAATATTCTTTGTCTTTCTAGCAAAGATTTTAATCCTACAATGATGGGTCAAAGGGTTGCATGCTGACCTGCAGAAGGCAAAAAAATCTCCCATAAAACCATATGTCTTTCAGAGTTACAATTATTTGCAATTATCTAATTCAGCATAAAAGGCAAACATGATGTCACAGGATCTTTGATGCTATAAAAGGCTCTTTTTGTGAAAGGCCTTTGATCCTTACTAATCCACACTCCAGGTATTGCTGATTTAATTGCCTGAAACGTAAATACAAATTAATGAACAGATTTTTGTGCTAATTTTGTTTATTGTAAATATTTTTAGAGGCTTTTTCAACTCATTCTCATTGCATTTCTATAATATCTTAATAAGCTCTGAATAAACAATTTTAATTATCTAGAAAAAGCAGTAACTCTTGCAAACCTGATAACATTTACTCTGAAACACATGCAATGGAGGAAACAGTACTGACTTCATAGTTAAGGTTCATAAGTACGTACAGTTGTGGGTGTATATATGTGCGTGTGTGTTCTGAAGGAAAATGAATTATATCTTCCTGAATATGTCTCTGGAGTAAAATTTCTCACATTTAAAACACATGCAGGCTTCAAATTTTAATCCCTGTTGAAAAAATGAGAGAGTTTATGCTATTGATACAATTCTTTCTTAGAACTCCTGTCCTTTCAGTTCTTTTAATTCTTTAACGTATTATTTCTTTTGGAGCCAATAACATACCTATCTTGCCAGACAAGAGTAGCCTAAAGAGATATTGAGGTTGATTTTGCATGACAAAGATTTAACGTAAAATTTATGTAGTGGAAAAGCTAATTCAGGGTTATATGTGCAAATGGTAAAAGAAAATCTAGAAAAATAGTGAACAATACCAGTTTATAAAAATTGTTTCCGACAAGCAGCAGTTACGCAGTCTTCCCTACAGACCACATAGATCTCAACTGTAAAGCTTTTAAAGCTAACTTCGCTCGACTGAATAGTTCCTTATCCACGTAAGGACTTCTTAGTAGCCCCAGTGAAATAAAACAAAAGAATACAAGTTGCAGAGAGCTCTGCTGCCTTTTAATTATACATTGTACTTTATTAATATCTGTTAATACGCGTACTTCTCACAAGGGTCTAAAAATTAGCAGGAGGCGATAAGAGTGGTTTTGCCACATTAAAAAATGGAGGGAAGATTTATGCTAAAATTACAATCTGAGCCTAAACAGTGACAGCCATTGTCTTGCAGTAACATCTGAAAATTGAGAAGTTGCTGGCCTTAGGTGAATCTCGGGGCAGTGAACACAACCAACTTTCAAAACATTATTAGATAGCATCAGTAACTCTGTCTTATTAAAATCTTCAGTGATAGCACACGTAAAATCACCTTTTGTTAATGGAATACAAATACACCTTCCTCACTGTGCTGAAATTAGACTAACGCATGCTCCAGAAAACATCACAGTCATGTAGGGGGTTTTGGAAGAGGGGGCATTTGGATATTAACTCTGGTCAATGACATTAGTCATTAAAAAAAAAAAAAAAAGAAGGAAAGAAAAAGAGAGAAAGAAAAAGAGAAGGAAAAAATAAAGAAAAAAGAAAACTCCAATTAGAAGTATCCTGGGGTTATTAGAGATAACAGTGCTCATATCCAATTAGGATGAAAACCATTTTACCAGTTTAATGTGCCACCTCTGGCAGTTTTGGTTTATTAGTTTTATCAGACTTCAGAACTGAAACTCATAGTGATATGTATGCTGTGTACTGGAGAGATAAATGTTAAGACTTAGAGATTAATTAGTATAAAATAAGATGCTTGAAAAGTTGTTCCTTAACCATGTGCATTGTGCATTTTCTTGGGGAAAAGTATTCTTTTTCTGAAGCAGCCCCCTGAAGGGGTTACCTATTTAGATATTGTGGCAGGAAGCTGCGTACCTGGAATCAGAAGATATGTCAGCTTGCTTTGCAACCCGTAAATGCAGATGTGTCAGATATGCGGCAAACACAGTACAAAACCACCTTTCCATTCTGCGAAGTAAACACTGATTTCTGATCAAAAGCTGAGAGAGTACGGCCAAATATTTTGGCTGGCAGATCCTCTCAGTCCTCTGGCTTCACCTGCAGGACTCCAGATTGCTTTGATTTTACCAGTTCTGTCCAATATGTGTGTTTGGGGGTGGGGGGTACGAAGGAGGCAAAATTGACTGACGGTAGAAATCAAACATGCAGTTTCTTTTAACATCTCGTGACTCATCAGTTAATGTTAAGACTCAAGGCTTTCACAAGGCAAAATTCAAAGGGCACAAAGCAACTGGAAAATCTCTTAAGATTTTGGGTTTAGGACCTAGAAATAGAAATTAGATGGAGAAAAATGTCTGTCTGGTTATCATGGAGATGAAAAAGCAACATTGCATTCATATTAAATAATCACCGAAATAAATACAAAATCACTAGAGTAACTTCTCTACTATAAAGGCCTCTAAAGGTTCAGAAGCTCGGGTAGTGCATTAATGCAAAACAAACTCTAACCACATGAGCACAAAACTCTCCAGCAACATTTCCACATCTTCTGGTTTGGGTGCATCAAAGGTAACTTTCACTAATATCACTTCCTAACTAGGATAAAATTAGAAAGTTTGAATGAAATACAGACATTTAGAACAGAAATTCTTCCTATTTTTAACTAACAATTTCAAGCCAAAAAAAGCACCAAGGATTGTTTGAGGTCTAACTCATCTAAACTGTGAAACATGGGCCAATTCTTAATTCTATACAAAAAATGCCCATGTATTTAATGATCTGAAAACCAGCGGAATAGGTACTATATCAGATATATAGAAGTAAGTTGTCTTTTGAAACATCTGCTTGCAGACACTGTATCAGATGCCTTGATTCATTTATCTGAATATCAAGATAAATAGTGATCCAGAATTGTGAAGTCTACACAGGTAGTGTATATGCCCAGGATGAACTATAAGAAAGATTACTGATTTTCCAGCAATGAATATTTAAAAGAATTGTTTACAAGAAATCATAAACAGTGGGATTTCTTATAAACTACTGCAGCTTGAATAATAAGTAAGTTTTACATATATATATATATACACACACATATACATATATGTAGTTGTTATTACATTTCTTTAATTATTATTACATTATCTTAATAAAAACTCCACATCATGTATGTATTTGTACTTTGTTTCCAGCATTCTCAAAGAATTAAATAACCTAGCACAGGACTGAAGATCAAGTATAATTCACCTCTAATCCGACTACTGGCATTTTTTCCTACAAACTGGAAAAATGAAATCTAGACCACCAAAACTCAGATAACATACAGTATTCTAATGACAACTAACACAGAATAATTTTTATCATATAAACTTTTAAATCATTAAGACTACAAGCAGTGACACTATCGATTTTGTCAATGACTTACTAATGTTCTGACTGTTGTTGCTGGTCATATTTTTTCCACTTTTTTGATTAATTCAAGTCCAAAATTTGAGAAACACTTTCACAATAGCAATATCTTCTTCACTCTTTAGCAGAAAAATACTACTGAAAGCTTATAATTTCATTGCATTTTATTAAGGTATTCAAAAAATATCAATATCTATTGCTAATATCAAATTAACAATTAAAAGTCTTTATCATGGGAGCACTTTTGTATGTCCTTAACTCAAAGTATCTAAAGAATTAATTTCAAGATAGAAACTATTACACTTATTTTCAGCATCTTTAGCATTCATTTTGCTGCAGAATAGACTGCCCCTTCTTCACAGTCACAGGAAAAAAAAAAAAAAAAAAAAGCCTTGAAAAATATCTCTGCTTGTTTAGTCACTGTGATTAATCTAGCTGAAGGTACATGAACAAAAAGAGAAGGGTCTTGAAGTCAAAAGGTCCACAGAGTAGCTGAATCTCTGATTGACTTCAAGCAATGTATCCAATTAATGTCCCCCTTCTGCTGAAATCCCTACAATAGTTTCCCTATTTCTCAATCTATTTCTCTCTGAAAGAGTTTCATGTCCACCCACATATAAGGCCCATAATTTGTGGCTAAATGGCAGCTGCAGCTCAGTGCTGGAGGCCTTTCCTCAAATTGGTCTTTAATTGGTATAATCAGGAGCTTGAATTATTGGTTCAACCAAAGGAAAAGTATTCATTCGAACCAACAGGATCGCTCTCTCTTTTTCTTTTAAATTAGCAATAAATTAATGACTTTTCAAGATGTTAAAGAGAAACTAAAACCTATGCACAAAAGATGGGATTCATTAATAAAAGGCAGTCAGTCTTATTCTCATTAAGAGGAGGAGTATTTGGGCAGCAACTTAAAAATCTTTAAAAAAAAGAAAAAAAAAAAGAAAGAAAAGCTAAGCAGAAGCAGTATAGACTTGGGTGGGTACAATTGAAAATCAAGATAACTTGAACTGTGACCTGAAGAGATCATCAACCTAAGAGGACTTTGGGCTGGCTTCCTTTATCCTATACAGCCTCTTTTCTTTTGCAAATTTTACTGAATTGTGACAGGTTTTTTGTTTGGGTTTTTGGTTTTTTTCTGGTTTGTTCTATAATGTCAGGCGCCATCTTTTAATCCTTAAATGTAGCTTGATAAATTAATTCCAGAAAGTGAATGCTGTTGAAGGGCAGGAATTGGATCAGCCATCCCTATTATCCTGGAATGGACTCTGCTCCCAAAGCAAGCTCCTTTAAGGGCTCAGGTTGGGTCTTTCCCTCTGTTTATTTAGTGTCTGGTTTTAACCAAGGAAGTCATTTTGATCCGAGTCTTTGGTCTCAAACTTACTACAACTTTTACACATATTTAAGGTCTCATAATCATCTGCTTTTGTCAAAAAGCCAGAGCATATCTGTGCTATACTCCAAGGATTGCTGAGAGCTGTAATCTTTTTCCTAACAGCTGTGGTTTACTTGGAAATGCTATAATTAAAAAATGATCCCTGTAAGATCCAGTGTTCATCACCTCCTCTAAAGAGTATTTGTAAGCAAAGTAAGTCCTTTTCTTAGGCACTGATTTGGGTGACAGTAGTTAAAGCTATGGCACAAGAAGCATTCACTGTTAATGAAGTTATGGCTGTAGAGAGCAGAATGATGGCCTTGATCAGCTACATCAAGAAGAACATATGTAGTGAAGGTCAGAAGGAAAAGTGGAGAAAGTTCCCGTTGCTTCAGGAAGAGGGAAAATTCCAGCATGTCCCTTGTTCCTGAGACTGTCAGCATGGAGTAGGACAGCTGTAAAATCTCTCCATATAGGAAGAAAAACTACTAGCAAGAAGGGATGGAATCACAGCAGCTTCCTGATCCACTTCGCAAGCTAGGACATGTATACAGTATATTGCAGTACCACAAACGTTTTAGTTGACTGCATTTTGAACGGTAAGTCTTTACTCTCCTTGTGCAATACATCTGCAAAGCTTTGTAGCATCTTAAGCCATGCCATGCAGAGTAAATATCTTCTGCTTCTTCACAGAAGATATTGCTTTGCACACTTCCAGTTTAATTGGATCAGAGACAGCCTAGAAAATACCAAGAAGCTACAGCTGTAAAAGGTCCAATGTATTCACACACACTGAAATGCTTCCCTTTTAATTATTGCATCTGCCAAATTAAGTATGCAAAAGGCCATCTCATTCTCCTGTGCAGAGATGATGAAAAGAAGAAAACAGAGTTGCACAGAGAAATGGAAGTCTTGACCTATGGTAGAGATAGGATTTGCTTCTCCCCCTACCCATCTTACTCCTGCAAAGGGCTGTGTTATGGGAACATCCAGGCTGTGAACACAGAAGTGTGCTTATATTGCTCAGACCAGTTTCTGTTAAAGTGTAGTGATGAGTATGGACACCAGGAGAGGGCTCAGTCCATCCTCTGTCAAGAGGTGCCTAATGAAACTCAGAAGGAAAAGCAGCTCCATAGAAAAGTAGCAGCCCTATGTCAGGAAGTCTTCAGCTAGCACTGCTGCACATTTCAACGGTGAATTGCAGCTACTCTCCGTCTGCTGACTATATTAGACAAAAGAATCAAAATTACTATCTACAGCTGAGTCATGTGCTCTTTTAGCTTCCCCCTTTGGAAGAGAAATTTTTCAACCATTTCTTGCCAGGTCTCAATCAGAGCTCTTCTTAGTTGGAATTATAACAAATAGGAAAATAATGGTGCTTACAGCATTTAATTATCATGACTGAAATATTATTGTTGTCTCTCTTGGCCCTGATGTAGGGGTTAGAATTCCTTAAGGTGACATTTCCAAGGCAAAATGTATTGTGTTTTACAGGAGATTCCTTAAAATCCATCAACTATGCAGGCTACAACAACTTGTTATTGCACTCTGAGGATATGATCCAAATATCCATTGTGGTACTGGAGATCCACGGGAATTGGATCGTGTCCTAAATTAGCTGTATGGCCAGCTATCAAAATAATAGTTTTTTCCTTCACTTTCTGACTATATACTTTATAAGTTGAATCCTCCTCCTTTATTCTCTTAAAAATAGGATAATCACTCAATTTATTGAGATTTTTATTTTTTTTCTATTTGGATAGATTAGCAAAACTACTTGAATTTGAGCATTCATATAATAAACAGTGTGTAAGTATATGTGTGTGTTTGTGTATAAGAAATCCTTAATTAGGATTATAAAAAGCTCTCCAAAGAGAACCGATATTTTTACACTTTGCAAGCCTTCCATTAATTAGAACCAGAATATTCAGCACTGAACAAAATGAAAACCGAATATCAAGAGCATGAACCACGTTAAGTAATACAAAACAGCTTGGTATGTGCTGCTTTTTTCCTCGTGTTTTACTAGAAGTCAGATTCCTGACCAGAGTAAATTGGTGTAGCATCCTTTCACTCAACAGAGCTAGACTGACTTGCTCCAGGTTTTTTCTATTCACATGTTACTACCAGGAAATTATTTACAAGCCTCTTACCAAAAGTTCTTTTGATGTCTACGAGAGTTGCGAGTTATTTTGATGCAGGCCTTCAGCATGCACCACTTTGTCATAAAAGTTAGAAAGACTGGCAGAAAAATACCCAATAAGAGAGTTTAGTTAATGCAGTGGATTAGCAATTGCTTTTTTTTTTTTTTTCTTCCCCTCCCTTTTTAAATCTGAATATTTAACACCAAGCGAGAAGCCCGTCCTGTTTTTCGGCTGAAATAACAGCAGTTTCTGTTTCTAACCTGGGAAGAATGTGATGGGGATTGAAAAGCACCCCTGTCCTATTGTTAGACTCCCCCAGCACTGATCCTTGCTTTTAACATCATAATGAAGGATGCTCTTTAGTGGATTATCTTGAGAAGGGATTAACTCCTTCAAGACTTCTTAGGAGGCAAGGTGTTTTGAGCCCTAAATACACACCAATTGCCTGCTTAACTTTTCATCTTATTTTGAAAACTGCCCAGCTGGAATTCAAATTCTTTTCCATAGAGCTGAATTTTCTTAGTAGCAAAGTTTGAGTCAGGGGCAGCAGATGCTAAAAATAAATACTGTTCATTTAATCTTGTGTAGCCAAATGTTTCAGATATTTTACCGAGACAGGCATGGCAGGATAAGACTCAATCAAAACTTTGCTGCAAATTCAGCAAAGCTTTAAATTCTGTCTCTGTCACTCAGGCACATGAAATAAGTCTCCAAGGCCTAACCTCTCTTATAAGACTTTCTTTATAATATGACAGAGAGACATAATATAGACAGATGGATAGATAAAGTACATTCCACAATACGCTTTCTTTTTTAATTTATATTAATACATCACCTCTCTTAAGAATTAATAGGGCTGCACATGGATGGGCCTAGTGATATTTATGCTGTAGACAGACACGCATGTACACCCACACAGATGCACATATATATAGACATATGCACCCATATGGATATACACACCCATATATCATTCACAACCATATTAATACATGCAAATATATATGGGTTTTGGCTGCTGTACCTTGGCTTTCAACATCATTATCAGCATTGTTTTATGACACATTTGCTGTAGCATACAGAATGCCTATTACAAAAAAAAGCACTGAAAAGAGGACTAATTGCTCTATAATTTATAATCAACTGACTTCTTCAACCTATGCTTCTTTATCTTAATAACCATTCATTTGTGTCTGCCTAATTTATTGGAAGTGAAATCTTGTATTTGTTCCACGTTCATTTTATCCCTGAGCTAACCTTGTCGCCGTGATTAACCTACACCACTGTTTCATCCTCAGTTTGGCAAGTAAGAAGGTAAATTCCCCCAAACTTTTTCCTCCTTTCTTGTTACTTTTCACTTTCGTCCAAACTTCTTCTCTGCTGGACCTGAAGTATAAAAACATTTTCTATTGCTGAAAGGGTTTTCTTCATTTCTGCAGGACTGTCTGAAGCAGCAGGGATCTGAAGTATACTTTTCAGATAAAAGCAGAAGAAACTTTTGCTTGCTTTTCTCAGCTTTCCTGCATTGCACCCTCTCTTTTTTTGCCCTTTCTTTTTGGCACTTCCTGAGGCTACAACATGCATAATTTGCAACTTCATAAACAAGTTTTTTCAACTGGATTACTCCGCCTGATGTATTTAAAAAAGTTTGCTGAAAGCGACAAAATAGATGATTCTGAGGGCAAGTGAGTTTTCTCCATTTTTAACAAATGGAGAAGACCCAGGTGCACTCTTATCGTGAGCTAAATGAAATTCCCTCGTATTCATTTTTGTAATAATAACTGTATTCCACAGACTATGCTTTAATTGTAAATAATCCCTCACATTCTTTCAGTGTAAACTCTTTAAGGAGTCATGAATTTTATTTATACTCTCTCACTCTTTGAGAGTCTTTTGTTTATTTGCTGTTTAGTTCTTTGTGAAATAACACTCCCAGAAGAAAATCCCCCTCTCTGCTTAAGGAATTAGCCCAGAGACAAAAGCAGGGAATTCTTTAAGCCTTGTTTTGTGCTAAGAGAAATGTTTGACATTTCTGTGGAGAGGTGTTTAGTTTGGATTCATTAGGTCTTAGGGACTCTTTTCTCTTTTTTGGCCTTTCAGTTTCTGTCACTGTTTTTTTTCTGTGTTTGGTAGACTGAAGAGAATTTACCAATGTGTAATTAGGTTTCCTACATTTGAATAGCAAAATCCAGTTGTGTTTTAAATAGGCAAGCTAAGCATTCCCCTCAACCAGCAGGCCCAAATCTGAAACCTGCTTTGTGAGCAGACGGAAGAACGGCAGAAGGAAGAAAAAGACTTCCTGAAGGTTACTTAATGCTTGAAATAAACACCAGTAAGGCTCCACTAGTGCAATACTATCAGTTGAAGCATTGGCAAAGATGTCATCTAGGAAAACATGGAGTTTCGCCTAAAACCAGGCCTTAAAATGGTAAAAATATATATGCTATGTGTGTCATGTTACTGCTTCCTTCCTCAGATTTATATGGCTGGAAAATTATCAGCATAAATTGGTTCTGTATATTACCTTTAATGGCACATAACAGCTTTATAAATAAGTGCTATCAAAATAGAATCATTAGCACAGTCTGGCAAATTTAAATACTTTGTTAAAAACAACACAATAGATGATTCCAAGGACAAAAATACACTACAAATCCATCTCAAGTTGCACAGAGCAGAGCCTTTATTTTGGCTGTGAAACACAGGTAAGAGCAAGTCTGTTAGGAGGAAAGTGGGCCTGCAATTATAATACACAAAAGAGCAAATTGTGGGTTTGTAAAGAGACAAACAGGAAACAGTCCATTGAAACAGCTGTTTTGATCATTTTGAACTGTTTGTGTCAGTATGAGCACTGGACTGCTTTTCTTTTGAAAATGGCAGAAAGGAATGTGCTGGCAATTTCAAATTTTTTCTTTTCAGATTCTTATCGAAGTGGGAAAATAATCCAAACTGATCTTTCCTCAAACAGTTTCCATTTTCAAGTAGTCAGCAAATTTCCAGCAAATAAGGAATTTTGTTTAAAAATTCCCAGCAGATTACAGTTTGAAACCATGTTCTTAGCCAAAGCTGAACTGGTAGGTAAAAACAGCCTGAAGTTGTCTATTGCGGCTGTGCAACACAGTGGAAAATCAGAAGGTTAAAGACCAAAAAGAGTAGGAAAAAAAAATCAGCCCTAGAGTACACACATGTATTCCTCAGACATTAACACAGCACGTTTACCAAATTTATGTTTGTACTGAAGCTTTACCTCATTTCTCAGCCCTCTTCTTTAAATGTAAATAGGTTGTTAACAGGACATTTTTAATAATGAGTTCCCTACTTATTTAACCATTTCATTCAACATTGCCCAGATTTATTGACTGTCAGAGCTTTCTTCCTTTTCTGTTTTCCCTGGGACTTCCCTTCTGAGTGAGAAATGTCACTGGTGAAAAACAATGTTATTTAGCTGGCTTTTTAAGGCTACAATAGTTATGGACTCTAGATCATTTTTTATTTACTAACTGACTGCTGCCAAGTACAGCCAATTCATCTGGTGGAAAGACTTTGTGCAACAGCTAACAAATGTGGAATATTCTTCACTGGTGTATCTGGCAGTAAACACCTGTTGTGATGCCAAACATTCAGTGTGAAACATATCTGGATGTTGACAGACTTCAGTTTCATAGCACAGAATCAGTACTACAACATAAAAGTTTGCTTTTCTGCCTTTCAAAGATGCTGAACACCTGCTACGCTCATTGTTTTCCTGGTTATTATTGCTTTTTGTTGTTAATTCAAGTCATAGGTGTGTTTTCTGATTACTAGATGTAGAGCTCTCTGGTGGCTTTCCACTGATTTCAGTAAGTTTGATTCTGGTCCTACTGATTTAGGTACATAGACTTTTTTAGCTGTGTATCATGTTCACAGTCCTTTTCCTGTACATACTGGTATGCAATCGGAAGTCCCGTCCCATCTCCTGTTCCCCTCAACACAAGCAGCAAAGAGTCAGAGCCCATGAATCCCCCCTGAAGAACAAAAAGCAGTTAAGGAAGCAGCTGAGAAGTAGCGACCAGTTGCTATGCAGCTGGGTTTCCCCAGACGTGTTCCTTTTTCCACCCAAAACTTTAATCTAACCAGAAATTGAAGGTCCTGGATATTAGTTAGGATTTCCACAAATTTTCCCACTCTACCATGTCTGGAAGCCCCAGACATGGCCAGTACACATGGGGTCCAGCAGTGATCTGTGCATGCACAGCAAATCTGATACACTTTGGATGCATCCATTTTTTACTGCACATGCTGAGGTCTTCTGTCAGCACATGTGCATAGGAATCTGTAAGCAAGTGCTTCTCAAGAGCCTACGGCTGCCCAGAAAAGTCACCAGCAAAAATATGAGAGCCCAATGTGTACAGACTTTTTGTCACCTTTCCAGCAAGGAGCCCTTACAAGGCAGAGTTGGCAAGGGACACAACACTGTCCTCGCTGTCAGCCCCAGAGCTCTGCAGAGGAATTCCTGCATACGTTCCCAATGGGTAGGGAATACTAGGATTTTTTTCCTATATATAAATTTTAAAGGAAATTTGATGGTCAAGATATTTTGGTCCTGATATAAGTCAAAAGTAGTTTGGTCCTGCCTAAAGTACTCTTTCTCTTCTATAGTGTGTTCTACATCTTATATGATGCTATAGCATGTTCCTTGGTTGGGAAGAGGAGGCTGCAACTCATTGTGTCTGCCTCTAGCAGAAAACAGGAGTACAAGGCAATGTGTCCTCTGTACTATCCTCAGCAAAACCATCTGCATAAAGTACATAGCATCTTGGGTCTACAGAAAATAAAAGTCCTAGCTGGATATATAGTACTACTTCTTAGAGGATCAAGTTATTGTAAGCTCCTTTTCAGAACATGTATTAAAATTCCTAGTTAAATTTGGTTAATACATATCAGGCAGCCTTTTGGTCAGCTTAGTCCAAGTTGATGCTTGTAGTATCATTAAAGCAGCAGTGTGTTAACAGCAAATGCATAAATAAAACTTCAGAAACTAGTGCTGAACATGTTAAAATGCAATGATATAAATAGGTGGTGTAACATCAGCTAAAGGAGTGCCCTTAGTTCTTCCTCCTCGTTTTAAAGAAGATCCGCCATTCCTCCTTTTATTCTTTCTTTCTTTCTTTTAAGAATGAGATTATTCCTTTTAAGGAGGGAAAAAAATAAGAGTATCTGTAGACATAAATGAAATCATAGCTTCATTATTTTTCCTGCATTTCCTGTATTCCAGCATTTCTCGTAAGGCAGTACCCCATTCATAGCGCCAGTACTAGAACTTTTAGAAAAGGTGCGTGAAGTCCTGGATAATTATGGAATGAATTTCCTCCTTAACTCTATTAGTCAGTAGTTGGCTTCTGTCCTGAAGCATAATTGTTTATATCCCTAATGTATGGTTTCATCCTGTGTAATGTAACTGCGGATGGTCTCATTATCCATATAAGTGTTTAATAAATCCCTTTAATCCTGCTAAACTCATGCTTCAAAGATACTGCATTTTGTGGCAGTGAGTTCCACATGTTAATTAACTACTGCATAAGAATCATCCTGACTATAATTTTTGGAAAACTTTTCCTTAGAATGTTTAAATAAATTCATGTTGACCCTGGTCATTGCTGTTCCTTCTATTTTTGTAGTGATATCCTAGTTCATCAATCAACTACTAAAAAACTAGTGTTTTCCAAACAGTTAATCTTAATTGGGTATTCTAAAGTATTCACAGAAAATGAACGCCTGGTATGTCTTCAGCAGAGATATCATCAGAGACCAGAATTACTGTTATCTGTTTCAGGCACTGAAACACAAATATGACCTGTGAGCCTGTTTAAGATAGAGTGTGATTTCTCAGTTTCTTTGCAGATGGTGCCCCAGGAGAGCAGCATCTTGCCTTTTTGCAAGGCAGCATCTCCCAGTTCCTGCTGAGCTCCTAGTGGCAAATTTAGCCTCTAGTTTGGGATACATCAACCCAGTCCAGGACATCATCCCTGACAGGTTGCTCATCTGTCTTCTACTTTGCAAAGGATTGTCTCTTCGGTCATCTTAAACCAGCACACCTTGTTTTGATGGTGATCATTCACCCCTGAATTACAAGACAGTATTCTTTAGTCATCATGTTTCTTAAAGAACATGATGCATACTGAGAAAAGCTTCAGTGTATATCGACATAATATTTTGTAGATCTGCCATCACTGGACAAATCCACAATGTCCTTCAGATCCAACTCAACTTCTGGAAGCGACAGAGTGGAGCACTGGACTCAAACACTTAGCCTGACAACCTCTACCTCTAGTTTCCCTCATTTCAGGAACTAATATTTGATTTTACACAGGCCAGCCCAAGCCCTACCCCCTCCCTCTTATCTCTTGATAAAACTAAATTACTTCAAGCACTGACGATTAAAGGTAAGGCATATAAATGGCAAGTCTCTGGCATATGAGATACCCAGATCTGTAGGGGAAAGACATAGTCTGATTTATAAAAGAGGACTGAGGCCACCAAAATCCCCAAAACCCAACAGTTAGGATATTCATTCAAAGAAATAAAAATTCTCCAAATCAGAAACTCCCCAAAATACACAGATTGCTCCTTTATCGTTACTGAAAGCAGTTTATTTATACCTTCCATTGCAGCATGGGCCATAGCTTTTTAATGGGAAAGAATTAAATCTAATGTGATATTTTCCAACAACTAAAAATGCTGTTCCTCTTTTTCTCCATCTACCAGCTTTTATGACTCCATAAAATTTTGGGGGTTGGGGTTTTTTTTTTTGAGGGGGAGGGTGCACAAAACAAAAATTTATTTACAAGATGAACAAGAGTATCTGCAGGTAGTGCTAACACAACCAAGCCCTCTTTTCCGTAATGCAGGTCAGAGCTGAGAGGACTGTAAGTTTTCATTTGAGCATTTTGTTTCCAATATAATATTTATCATTTGTTGATTTTCTGACATTACAAAAGGGACAATTTTCTTCAGTTGGCTGTCACTTTTGAAATGGAAGTCATGATGAATTATGGCACATTTTCCTTGCTATGCTTTATCAAGCTCATTAGAGATGATGCATGGTCTGAAGTTAACACAACAAAAGAAAAAAGGCAAATATGAGGCGTCTTTCTCTTATCTATAATGTTTACATATGAAAGCAAATTGTCCTGTTCTACTTGTTGTGCTAGATGACCACCTCCTACAGACACACTGAAGTCACTCACTGCAGTTGCAGTTTTCCTCCAGCTAGGACACAAGCTCATGTTGCAAAATCTCATGGACAGAAGCTATTCCTAAACTTTTGTTCATCGCTGTCACTAATATCTCTTTCTAGATTCATACTGATAAAGAATACCTATGCCAAAAAGCTTTTCATATTTGTATAAAGTTTAAGGCAAAGAAATCTGAATTTGTTCTGGAAAAGAAGGTTTGCAAGGGAGTATTTCCACTGAAATAACCGTGTAATGAAAGATGTTTTCTAAGTCTCATGGATGCTGATACATCTTACACAACAAGCCAAGACTTTCATCCAAAAACTAAACAGCTGTGGTGTAGTTTTCAGGCACTTAATATTTGCGTAAACACATTTTTTCTTCTGCAACTTGAATCAACTCCTTATATCAATAAAGGAGCAAACCTCCAAACAATTGTTTGAAGGGAAGAATTCAGTGAAGCATTTCAATATTGGAAGGAGTTCTGCTTATATATTTTAGAGTCAATTTAATATCTGGAAAAGTTATACACTATTAGAATTAACTGGAAACATTTGCTAGAAGTGCTTCCTTATATGGGCCCTGATTCAGAAAAGCACTTAAGCACATGCTTAACAGTTATCACGTGCTAAAGTGCTTTTCTGGATAGGGATCCCTTCTTAAATTGTAGGCAACAGGACTGATCCAACATGTCTACAGAGGTGGTGAAATGATGCTCTTTGATTTTACTGGATCTGTCCCTTATCTGACCCCTTGCAGTCTATCAATGCAGTATTCCAACACTAAAACATGACACTGTAAAAATGGGAAAAATCTTTAAAAGGCGTATATAAAGGTAGCTGTGCTGTCAAAGAATGAATAACTTTTATTTGCAAGCCTCTGCAACAGTCTTCATTTCTAATGGCAGTTGTACATAGAATAATATTTCCTACAAGTTCTGTCTATTTTTTTAATTCCCTTCTTTGTCTTCTCTCCAGACATGGGCAAAGAATACTGTACCTTTTCCTGAAAACTCAGAGCCCATTTCCAAACTGATAGTAACTTGCCTTTCAAAAATCCCCACTCATATGTTATTTTCAACGTTCCTTAAATACTCTTCAAAAGTAGCTGCTGGCCTTAACAGGAAAAACTTACTTCTAAATTGAAAGGCAATCCCCTTGCATTTTGACTGAAGTGCTTTAACTGGCACAGTGCCACATGACTATCCATTGTAACTGTCCATAGACTGACAAGCTGACATTTAAACCTGGAAAAAATAGAATTTAATTGCTAAAATATGCCTGAGATTGTAATGCAAAAAAGTGTATCTGGCAACATCAAGATACCATGTGACTTAGCTCCAATTCGGAAAGCCAGCTTCCAGCTTATTCCTTCCACACGCCCGTAGATGGACTTAAAAAGACTCTGCTACCTGCGGCCTTCACTTAAAACAGCTAAAAAGAGGGAGACGGAATGTGCTGCACTTTCTTTCTAGTTTAGAATATAGCCACATTTTCCACGCTCTGCTCCAAAATGAAGTGAGGCTATTATTATACGTAGTCACTGGTGCGGTTTTATTTAAATTGTACATTTGCCTTTCTAGATCCCTGAAAATAAAACATTTTGAAGTTGATGAAAATTGGGGATAGAATATTGTTTGCATTGGACTCGTTAAATGTGCAAGACTGGTGCAGTCATCTCGACAGTTAAATAATGGGAGGAAATGCGTGAAAAGAAAGCCAAGAATTTTTTTTTTTTTGATCAGCTCCCACCTTTAATGCAGAATTACCATGAGCCTCCTTCAAATCTACTAACTTGCCTTGGTTATGTCTAGACTGTGGGGATAACATGCTTTGCAGTACAACCCACAGTCCTGACTCAACACCTAGCTGTCCTAGCCTCCCTCCCAGTCTGAGCACTCAGGCCTTCTTCCTAAGGAAACCAAGATCCTCAGGGAGAAAGAGCCTGGCTTTTGCCCCAGCAAAGATTTGGGATGTGGCCAGGCCATGCACCTGGCCTCTGGAAGCTGGGAAGTATCTGCAAATCCCACAGTTCAAATATATCTTGAGTTTCTCTACCTGTAAATGGGCACCGTAGTGCTCACTTACTTGTTAGAAGTATTGAGAGGCTTATATAATTAATGTTTATAAAAGTGATTTGAAGTGCCAGATGCTACAGTGCTGAGCTCCCTATATGTAGGTACATCAATAGATAAAGAGAAGGAAAGACACTAAAGACATGCAAAGCATTCTTAGTTTTTTGCTGATGCAAATTACTGCAGGTAATTAAGAGAAGTACTACAAAAGAAGGCAGTAGAAGTGAAAGCTTAAACATGAAGAAATAATGACTTTTTTATAATTTAAGTGAAAAATTAATCAACTAATAAAATGAACTTATAAACTGAACAACTCATTCCTTTATAATTGAAACACATGGCCTCACCTCTAAATTGCCATGAAAACTAAGTAAGATTACAACAGTTCTATTAGTCTACACCATTTACATAGTATAATCATCATTTTGTCTGTTTGCTTGTGTCTCTGAAGAGTGAAAGTTGCCAAATACTGACCTGCAGAACCAAAATGCCTTCTCAGCAGAGAAAGCAGAACTTCTGAGGGCTTTGAGGTATCGTTGGACATGCTCTGAGTCAGAAACATTGTTAGGGTCAGAACTTGGCTTCTTTCTCATTGGCCAAGGCACACTTTAAGATAGGAAAGGTCCCATGTGCGGATATATAACATGGGTAGTACAAAAAAGAAGGAAACATATGGTAAGTGGGCCGCTTTTGTTGGGAGAAATTTTTTTTTTTTGGTGGCTGGTTGGTGTCTCCCTTATTGTGCCACACTGCCCGCAGTTTCATTCTCCAGTGCTAGCAGACTCTGTTTTTAGTCAGGATGTTTCAAAATCCCTGCTTTACCCTCTCCTTTAGCAGTGGTTTCTACCCAGAGATTGGTGAGTCACGCTTTTTCCCTGTAACTCTCCACTCAAGCACAACTCCATGCAGCCTTGTAACATGGTCTAATTGTGCTGAGATAGTACCCCTTAATGACTGGTTATAATGTTTGTTTTATGTACAGATTGTTAATCCCTTTATTAAGGGCCATAGCCATTGTCAGATGAGGTTCTGCATTTGTTCTTATTTTCCATTGCTGCATTTACAGAAATGGTCTTTAAAATTCTTGAGCTACTCTCTTTTAGCAAATAGCAAAGCCCACTCCCTCCCTATCACTACGTCATATACATGGAGGAGCAAGGAAGGAATGAGTATGCTTTCACTCGTTTACTTGGCACTTGAATAATTACATAAGGATGTGTACATTACAAATCTATATTACACATTATAGAAATATGGCTGGGAGAGGCTTTAAGAAGTCCAGGCCCTACTTCGAGGCAAAACCAGATCTAAATCGTCCCTTACAAAGTTTGTTCAACACATTCTTAAAAACCTTTAATACCAAGGGAGGTTGTGGAAACTGCTATGTTCCAGCACTTAACAACCCTACAGTTAGAAAGCTTTCTAATAGAAATTCTCCTCTTGCCAACTAAACCCATTCCTAATTTCTTGTCCAATCCTTAGTGGACATGAATAATTGATCCTCTTCCTCTTTATAACAAACGTTTAAATATTTGAAGTCTGTTATCGTGTATCTCCTCAGTCTTCTCTTTTCTAGACTAAACAAACCAAGTTCTTTCAACCTTTCCTCCTAGGTCACGTTTTCTAAACCTCTCATCATTTTGGTTGGTGTCCTCTGGACTCTCTCTGATTTGTCTGTGTTTGAAGTGCTGTGCCTAATACTGGACTTAGAATTGCAGCCAAAATCTCACCAGAGAAGAGGGAATACATGCAGCACGCCTGATGCAACATCTCCAGATGGCATTGCACTAGCATGATATAGCCGACTTACATTCAGTTTGTGTTCCAGCTATAACCCTTTGATTCTTTTCCGCAGATTCTTTACAGAGATACTACTACACTAGTAGTAACTTGATTTTTCTCCCTTTTATTGTAGTAATTTCAAGTTCTCTTTATCGAACTTCAGATCATTTCTCCAATTTAACAGTCATTCTGAATTCTAATCCTATTCAGAAAGACCTCGCAACCTAGCAGTTTGGTGCTATCTGCAAACTTGATAAGGGCATGCTCCATTGCATAGTCCTAGAGGTTAGTGAATACTGAGCAAACTAGCCTTAGGATGAACCCTTTTAAGACTCCTACTAACATGACCATCCAGATTGATAACAAAGAATTGACATGTACTCTGAGTAAGATTTTCGAGCCTAAAAAGTGGTTATGCTTTCCAGTAATCAGAACCGGGAAAGGAACAAAATATTCAGAAATAATGAAGAGTGGAAGAAAAGGATTTGGAGCAAGAATGCTATAAGATCTTAAAAATAGTAAATTATCTTGCATCTAAATGACTGTAATATGTGTTTCTTATTGTGTCTACTGCTGCGCAAGCAAAGCTTAATGTGATGTTTAGATTGCTTTAATAGCTTTTGTTAATAAGGCAGTTCTCCTTGCATTTTTTTTTTATTTCATTTTAGAATGAAAGTAGTCCAACCAGTACAAAGGGGATAAAATCATCTCATGGTTGTGTTGCTTATGTCTTTTATGTAACTTAGATATCTGTTCATTAGTAAATTATATAAGATTTGCACATGGAGCTGTAGATGGAACTTCAGACAGAGAATAAAACTCTTTAGCCTGATACGAGTTGTAGATGCTCCCAAAATGTAGGCTTCAGTCTAGGCTGGATTGCATGACCCACTGCAGGAAGTGGTTATTTTAGCCAGTGGTTTACAGCTGCTTGCCTGTTTTTGTGGGGTTTCTGTGGCTGTATGTTTAACACTGTGGGCACTTGTTACTTTCAGGCTGCAAGAGAAACAATTTGTGGCTGCTGGTTTGGATACCAAGAGTGAATCGTGTATGAAATGAGATGACAAGCATTGCTTGAAGATGCTTGGAGACTTTTAATTATATGAAAGAATGGGCATCTTTCCCCTTCCCCTTCAATATTCTATAGACTTTGCCCTTTTCTTCTCATCAGTCCTGTGTTTAATAGAAGAGATGATTTTCTACCCCGATCATAGGTCTAAAAAGTCAATTTGTTTCAGTAACTTTGATTGCTTCCAGCAACCTACCTCATAGAAATTCATAGCATCCAATGAGTTTCAGTAAAACACATCTTGGACTATATTTATAGTATGCAATGTTGTGATTCTAGAATTAAAGCACCAGAGGAAATTTAAGAAGCATTTCTAGAAAGGCAAAAATAAATACTTGAAATGATGGTGGTTTTGGTCATCTGCTAAAACATAACCTGACTGAGAGAGGAATTTAGTAAAATATAAGAACTACAGTTGTTCTTCTAAAATAAAGATTGTGAATTGCCTTAGGAGACGGAAAAAAAGATTTCTGATTCTAGGATGGTCTTCAGCAAAGGTCCAATTCGATATTCCATGGAAGTCAATGAAAGTCTCTCTGCTAAAACCCTGTAGGAGGTATATTCCCCTGGCTTTTCATTTAACTTCCCATCTTTGGTTTCCCAAACTGCAAAAGGAGCCTCCATTTTGTACCATGCTTTTGAGGGTTAGGATAAAAAATGGGATATGTTAGGTAGTAGACACCACATAACAGTTTAAATTATTATCACAGGCAAGCTAGAAGAGCCTCTACTCATTTATGGAAATCAGATGGAGCTTAACTCCTTCCATCACACAGCTATACTAGATCATCTGACCTCTCAATAAATTAACAGGTAGATGAACCTTCCCAGTTCAATGTTATGTTGTTAGTACTCATTTTAAAGGATTGAGGATTTAGCTTGGAAAAATTAAGAAAACAGAGATTGATCTGGAGAAGGAGAGAGGAAAGTATATGTTCTAACACTAGCTTGCCATTGTCTCAGTGTCACCTTAGGTAAGCAAAATTTATTCCTTCCATTTCTTCTTTATTCAAGAGGGAAAAAAATCAGACTTTCTAAACTCCTGTGGCACATATGTATGAGGACTAATTGGTTAATATATGCATAGTGCCTTGAAAATGTAAGCCACGCTGTAATAAGTGATGGTAAGTAGCACTACACTCCTTCCAAACAAACACGTTCTTATGAAGAAAAAGTGGCTGAAAGAGTGAAATTCCAGAGACGTTTTCTGGGCTCCTTCTGCTTTGAGTATCACTAATGTAGCCTTCCTAATCCTCCGATGCTGCTGCCGACATTCCAACCTCATGCATAGCCATTGGCAAACTTGGAACGTGCATCCAGTGCATTTTTTTGGTTGAGATGCTACATCTGGCTTAGTTGGCAAGTGTTACTATGCCTCTAGAAAGTAAGCCAAAGTGAAAAAAAGGGAATCTTAAATATATGCAGGAAAGGATTACTGAAACATACTGTCCTCTTTGTTTCCTGGAAAACTGAAACTGCATTTATGGCCTCTGACCTTTGGAAAGATGGCCTCTGAAGAAAACCAGCTACCTAAGGGTTAATGTATGCAACATACTGTAAGTATTTCATTAATTTGCTTATTAAAAACATGAAAAGCTTTTGGATCTTTGACACCCAAACAAAAGGCAAGCAATTGGGAGACTTTTGACCTGAGTTTATCAGATGACTGGTGTAACGCTGTCAAGCCTTCACTGCTGCATGCAAGTAGGGTCATATTTTAGAGGTGTTTATGACATTTTAAGGTTCATAACGCCTATCTTTGTCAGCACGAGAATGATGCAGGTCAACTTGCCGAGTTAATGAGGCCAAGCGCAAGAGGAAAAACTTACAAAAGAGATGAATATCTAAATTAAAAATCACAGATGTTCTATCAAAAGCTAGAAATACCACAAGTTGTGCAAAGCTGGTGTATGTTTTGGTGCCCAATGGCATAATATAAATTTGGGAGCTGATTATTTTCAGCTGCAAGGAAATACCAGAGACCTGTGAAAACCTGAGGACAACAGTGTTGTGAAAAATTTCTGATAGTTCTTGCAACTTCTTTTAAACCCTTCTGAGACTAGGAATGCATAGCATTCCCTTAAATAGCTCCATAAAAAGACATTTCAGCTGAGATGAAAAGACTTCCATGAAATCACCCAAATGGCTTCACAGTATAGCATGAACTTTTGGAAAAAAATAGATTGATCTTAAAGTTTGCAACAAAAATAGGCATAAACTCAGATCATTTCAAATTTGCTTAAGAATATTTGCACTATATCCAAGCAACAGCAAAGTGGAAAACAACTAACATAACACTGAAACATTTCTAAATTCTGGAACACTTTCAAGATGTCACATCTACTCCAGCAAGTCAGTTGCAGCCATGGGAGAAGATCAATAGGTTGAAGCAGTTGGTGCTGAGGCATCTTTATCTCCTCACTATAGGGGAGGTAGAGGGACAGGGTTGCATTAAACTTGTATTTAGCCTGGACCCCTGAACTGAAACATCCCAGTATACACATCGTTCCAAGCTAGTCATTTGAAGCTGGAGGGCTAGTCGTTGGTTTGGGTTCTTACTTGCCCAGTAGGAACTGAAGCGCATTTGGCACATGCCTGGATCAAAGCTTCTGGTTTAGTTTTCTTCAGAAAGAAATCTAACTAACTTACCTGCTGCAGAACCACTCTGCAAAGTGAACCACTGCACAGTAAACGGGCCAGGCTGGGGGATTTGCTTCAAAATTGCACCAGTGCTCTGAATCACAGCACTGATGTAGATGCAGCCATAAAACCTTCCCAAAAGGCAATTTAAAAATGAGCATCCCAGAGGAGACATTACAGGCAATTCCTGATTCAGTGATAAGCCTGTTTCTCAGGATGGAGGATTTTTCTCTAATAGCTTGATCTTCTGAAAGCATATATTTTAAAACACAGGAGTATGTGTTGTTAGCATCTAGGCTAAGTAAAAGGATATATTTGTTAGTGTCTACACTCATTTGACTTTTCTCTTCATTCCGAATTTCATTCCACTGGGTTTTTGTTCCTGGTAAACATCAGATAAAGTGTACAGGGAATAACAGTATTCTTTGTGCAAACATTTTGGAGATTTTGTGTATATTAAACACACATGTACGTACAGACACAAAATCTACTGGAGGGCTAGGAAGTATACAGCAGGATGCCATGCCAGCACTTTCCCTGCAGGAGGAACATAATGAAATTGTGTTATACAGGGAGTTTTCCCACTCTGCTCTATCGATATTTCTAAATATTCATGCAAGGATTCTTGAATTTAAAGTATTAAACACGACAATATTTTGTCCTATCCAAATGCATAAATTGCTCTGACCGACTAAGAAGCAAGACTTTTCAAAGACTGTGGGTAGAGTCCTAGGCAGAGGTAAAGTTTTGCAGAAAAAGAAGATGTCATGATAAGACCAAGAGAATTTCTTTTTCCTTAGCAAAATTCAGTGCTTCATGACAACTGAAAATTCAGAGAGATTGTTTAGTCTCTGGTTTGGTGGTGGTTGTTTGGCTGATGATTTAGTTTCTTTTTTTTCTTCTTTTTTTCTCTTCAAGATAAAGACATTATTATGATGGTGTTATTAAAATGATTGTCTTAAAAGTTTCTTATTCCCACCTAGCACTTTCACAGGTTCCTTCCCTCTTCTCAACATTGGGCTTCTTGGATTTTTAGCATTATTTCAATTATACGTGTGAAACACAATGTCATTATATTCAAGTTTTTCTTGACAGAAGTCAAAGAGTTTTGGGGCTACAATCACTGCTTAGTTGAAGAAGCGCCAAAAATAAAAGCTGAACCCATTTTAAAAAAAGCATAACTTCTAGATAGTCTGATTATATACATATGAAATACTTTTCAGCTTCTTTTTTGATGATAAAGATGTATGCTTGATATTTTCTGAGATGACAATAAATCCACAGACAGGGAAATTCAGCTCTGAGTTCAGGATTAGCATGAACTCCTCTGCATGAACTTAAACTTCCTACAGATGTTCATGGAAGAGTGCACCAAAGTCCAAAGGCAACTTAAAAAGAAGGAAGACTCGCTCCTTCAGCCTCTCCAGTAGGCCCACAAGGGCAACTAAGGAGTTAGAAGATGGAAGCAGAGCTGAGTAGAAGTGTAAAAACTCTCAGCTCTTGATTCTGTCATCCTTCCCTCCTCATGTGCAACAAGGCTTTGTAACCTCCTAGAGTAACAGCTGTCAGAAATCTCTCCACACATGCATTTTATTATCAATTACTAACATCTCAGTGACATCTGTGGGATCACTAGTGATTAAAATGGAAGGATATACCTGGACATGCCAAACGTACCATCACACTACACTGCATTTCAAAGACATATACTAACTTTTCTTTCTAGTCAGGAAGCAGGGTCAGATACGTATCCATATTCATAGTTCTAAATACTCATATCTGTATGTCTTACTTTCTGTTTCAGTCATGGAATATGTTGCTGTTTGATCCACATTTTTTTTTAATTTATCTTTGGCAAATAAATCTCAAAAGAGTGATTTTTAGCTATTTACCTTTATGAATTTTGCGTGTGCATATTGGACATTTTCAGAGCAAAGCTTGAACGATATCAAGCAAAGCTGACCATCACAAAGTGAGATTAATATGGACTGGTGGAAAGGTATGGAAATGCACTGAGTTAATGGTGAAAGAGACCACATGTCCTCTGACACCTTGACTTGATGGAATGCCTCTCCATAAATGCTTCCT
This sequence comes from Rhea pennata, assembly GCF_028389875.1. Classification (NCBI taxonomy): domain Eukaryota; kingdom Metazoa; phylum Chordata; class Aves; order Rheiformes; family Rheidae; genus Rhea; species Rhea pennata. Next base: position 5,896,208 of record NC_084672.1, on the reverse strand, counting down.
TAATGCATCCCATTGTGCCTAGGTGTGGGATGACGTATGGTCTTCCTCTGTCCTTTCATGAGCTTTCATCTCTTTCATTTACAAGCTGTGTGTTCTTATAATGAAGATTTTTCTGTTCACTAGAATATCAGAAGGGGCAGTTAGGGGTAATTGTTCAAAAACTTTGTTAGATGCACATGCAAGTCTATGAGCAATATTTGGTTATTTTCAACTAGTTTGGGGAAAAGAATGAGAATGGGTTTGCCAGGGACTTCCATAAATCAAAATACAGCTCTTCTCCCTTCCCTTTTCTTAACACTAAGGTTCAAATGTTTTTCAAGGGTGATTACTACTGTGCAAGCTCTTCTGAGCACCTTATTCTCACATATGAACAGATAACAGGAGTTGCCCATTTCTTTGTCAGGACAAAGTAATTTCTAGGAGTATTATTTTTATTATTATGACTACCCCCAGTCAGTTCCATATCCATAACAGTAGGGCCTAAATAAACAAGCAAAGACGTGGTCCCTGCCTCAAAATGTTTATGATCTAATTTACAACAAGACACAAGAAGTGAGTATAACAAATGTTCAACACAGATTCAAAATGTAAACATACGGTAGATAGGAAAATAGCCATAAATTCCTCTATCAAAGATAACACCTCTCAAAGTCTCTCACACAGTCTTTTTAACATGAAAGATGTCAAGTAAAACGTACATAGGGAGTGGAATGCACATGTTGTTGGTGCTGCTGCTGAAAATTAAAAAAAAAAAAACAAACTAAAAGCATTTTTATGCTGTTTAGGGAATACGTTCAGGCCTAAAAAAACAACATTTACAAATGACTGATTCAGAGAATTGGGATTTTCCTAATATGGACACTAGTATTGGAACATTTTGCAGTTGTAGCTGATACTAACACAATAAATAGAAAAATGTGTACATATGTGTCTGTTCTTTATTTTTATGTTATCTAACATAGGAAAGACATCTGGAGTGTTGGTTTTATTGGTTTTTTTATTGCTTTATTGTTTTGTTTAAAAAGGTAATATCGTCTCCTTTCGATCTGGCAGTGACTATAAGCATAACAAACTGTGGGCTTGTGATTAGAGCAATGGATCTGGGTGGATGTGGCTGAGATCATAGTAATGGCTCTGATTCCTGTAGGACCTTGGGAAGGGCCTTGCCCTCCTGGCCTTGCCCACAGTAAGAGCTGTCTGGAGGCCCTGCTCCAAATCAGACCCACAGGCAATGCCAACAGCAAGCCTCTAAGCTCTCTCCAGACAGAAGTGTCCTTGTGAGCTGGCAGCAGCCCTCGTGCAAGCTTTAGCACCTAGACGTGCTCAAACAGTCCACCCCTAACAGGGTCCCTAGTTCAGCTAGGGCCTCCACACCTAATAAATGTTTCTATCTACATGTCAAGTCATTTGCTTGGTGAAATTCAAAGGTTATATCCTAAATTGGCCTACGTAAACAAGCTCCGTGGCCATTGCTGTAGTACAGTACTTTGCTCTGGCTGGTGACTCAGGCCATATGCTCCTGCATGATTCACCCTTGAAGGTCTCGTAAAAGATGGTTGTTCAATGATCACCCTTCCCTCTCCCCCTTCCCCTTGTCTTGCGAACAAACATAAGCTTCAAAATCAATAATTACAGAGTCAGATTTACTAACAGGTAATATTCAGGCACACAGGTTCAAAATGTAAACATAATATAGGAAGCAAAGCAGCTGTAAATTTATCTGCTGAAGATAACGCCTCTCAAAGTCCCTCTTGCAGACTTAGTAAAATAAAACATGCTGAACGCCAAAGGGATTGCAAAGCAATCTGCACAGCATTTCTGAAATATCTAGGCTGCCTGGACTTAGCTTCAACTACCAGCAGGCTTTCCTTGGACCTTCATTCTTCCAGACTGGATACAGTGAGTCCCATGCAGTTTAGAGGGAGGGCTCACTTCGTTGAGACCCTAGATGTCTGATCTTTGTTGGTCTGGATGCTGAGATTAGAGATTCTGTGGCTTTTTTTCTGAGATTACTTCTGCTCTCAGTTGGCACAAAATTTCCCTTCTGCTATTACAGGGCATTCTGCTGTGAGGCAATTCTGTGCTCAGCTTCCATCACCTGCCTGCTAGCAGCATTCAGAGCACAGTGTTTCATGTATAGACATAAAACCCCACTGTGTAAAATACTCCATTCATCCAGGCACTTGTGTGCTATTTATTACTGATAAATATCAATATTATCATCATTAACAGAGCAGAAAAATTACCATTATTATCCATTTAACTGGCTGTTCATACAAAGGTTTCTGGTTTGTTGCTTTTTTTTTTCTAGTTTTGAATTCTATTATGAAAAGACTGTGAAGGAAATAAGGAAGAAAAAGGGGCACTCTATTGTATGAAAAACTACATTCAATGTCTACAAACAAATTAAATCAGATATGGAAAGAAGTAGCTACCACAAGAGAGGATTAATGAATATACACACAGGCCCAAGTTCTGCCCTTAGGTGAAGTCAATGAAAAAAGCAAGTGCATATTTTTGGCCCAACATGTCTTTTCTTACAATGTTTTCTTAATATAAGACCAAAACCAGGGACCAGATCAACTCCAAAATCTCTCAAGTTTTCTCTTGAGCAATATGAAATCTTATAGCAAATGATTTCTAATATCACAGAAAACGGAACACATTCAGTACAACTGGGAACATACTTATTTCACACAAATGAAAGAAATAATCCAGTTCATTCTAATTGGAAGATATTTTTCTGGGGCAGTGATTTTGTCAGCTGTAAAAATGATTAATGCTGTAATTCAGCAGGATACTTAAGCACATGTTCAGTCAATTCCTATTCAGCAAAGCATTTAAGTACTTAACTTTACGCACATGCTCAGGAATTTCAGCATGTGCTTATGGGCCAGATATGGAAGTGTATAGCACCAAATGATGCAGAGAGGTACTGAGTAGGTTTTCAGCCATTGCCTGCCAATCATAGTATATGATACATTGATTTCAGTGGGGTTTTGGCACCTATCTTCATCTGGCTATGAGATGTCTAAAGAACTGGCTCTGTGTGCACTGCTAAATAGGGTTTGACTGGCAAGCAGAGCCTAAGGTAGTTTCTTTTTTAAAGCCCTAATACATGATGTTTTCAACATCAGTGACCTCAAAGACAGCCCAGTCCCTTTGCTAAGGTGGTACTTCCATGCTTAGCTGCCTTCCACTTAAAAAAAACAGCATCAGCACAGAGACAGAGGCAAGTTTGCAACCCTTCATTTCTCAGCCTCCCTCCCCTTGAACACACCCAGGCAGCTTATACCCCAAATCACACCAGCCCATTTCCTTCCCCTGCTATTTGTCATGATGGAGGCCACTTCGGTGCAACTCCCCCAGCAGGCACAGCCCCAGCAGGCAGGATGTACGTGGTTGGGGGAGAACAGGGGAGGGAGGCGAACGGCACAGGCTACAAGCACAGGCATGAGGAAATACATTTCTCTCTCCTGATAGGGGACATGTGCAGACAAATGCCTGCGGCTGCAGTGACACAATGATGTAAAACAACAGGATTTGCACATCCCCTATGGAAAGATACTATTTGAGGAAAGCCCGGTCAGCAGCAAGAGCAGGGGTTGCTGTCCCTGGAGGAGAGGAAAATCTCCACCGGTGGAGAAGAAGGGAGAGTCAGCGCAAAGGCAGAGCTGCTGAGAGGACAAGTCAGCCAGGTCACTAGGCAAACAAAAATCTCCAGACATCCAGAAAAAAAGCTACACCAATGGCAAATCTACTATTTGCCAAACTGATGGATGGTGGCTACCATCTTGTCCAGATATTCAGACATAATAATTTTCCCACATCTAACCAGATGGAACCAAATGTTTCACTGGATTTGTTTCCAGCTTTCAGAAGCTGGTGCATGGAATTCAAAGTCAGAAGTCTTTAGTGTGAGAAAAAAAACACCCTCATCCTACAGATGAAGACCAATCACTACAGAAATGGCAGCAGTAAACCGCAAGAGGAAAAACCAAGTCTTTAAACAAGATAAGTAGTTTTACAAAAGCATGAGAGAAAAATAAATACATGTTGCCACTGACCACCATAAAACCTTTGGCATGGGAAGTCTGGAAACAGACTGATGTTTTGTTATACGGGATTTTTTTTTTCCTCCTGTTGTTCAGACATCTGTTGAAATTAGAGCTGGATAGTTTAGACTAAGTTATACAAGTCTAAGCATTTCACCATATCTTTATGAATTGCTGAAGAATAATAATTCCAAATAATGCCCAGTGTTCTCTTAAACTATACATAGCCATATGTATATGATTAGAAGCCATCTAATTTCTTAGAATATTTATAGAAAGAGATCACTGATGATCTCTCTAGAACTTACTGTGAGCTGAACTGAAGAAATCTGTAAACACACAAATATGTATCATGTTATTAATAATCTGATAGACACTTTCTAGACAAATTTCCTACAATGGAAGACACAATCCTTTAATAAAGACAAAACTGCACTTCCTCCCTGATATGATTGGTTTGTCTGTGAGTGGCCAATTGGCTCTAAAAAATGCTTTTGATTAGAAGTAGAACCTAGCTTCAGCTTTTTAATAAAAACAAGAAAAATAACACCTGTAGGAAACCCAGAGAAAATGCAGCATGAAATTTAACTCAGGAGACTTTGGCATGAAAAGCTGAATTACATATTCAGAATGGGTGGCCCGAATATAGATGCACACAGAAATATTTGTCTTTGACATGCTTGATGGAACACTAGGAATGAATAATTATGCAGTACCTGGGAAAAAAAATGCAAACTCCCTGGTTTTAAGGGAGCAGCTACAGATTAATGAAATGTCTCATTATGGTAAAAACTTTGTGAAGCACCAAAACTCCATGCTGTGAAAGCTGTATAATCTAAACTGTGCAACAGCTCACTTTCTCTCTCCCTTTTCCCGCCACTGAAAATAAAAAATATCATCTCACAGAGTACATAAGCGGTATAGCTGTATTTTTTAGCAGTTCCGGTAAAATTTTGAAAATCAAACTCAAAAATGTTTCCTGAAGTTATTTGCAAAGTGAAACTTTTCACACGTTATTTTGAACCTCTATATGCTTGGGAAATATATCTAAAACTCTTTCAGGCTGATAACCAAGAGGTTGAAAAAAGTCAGAAAAGACTGTAGATATCTAAGACTCATGTGCTCTAGGGTGTATTTTTCCAATCTTTTGCCAAAAGAAATGTGTCCTTTGGCACAAAGAACAATTATTTATATACTGAGTCAATTTCCAAATGGAAAAAAATCCAGTTTTGAACAGTTTCGCTAAACAGAGCAAGAATAAACAAAATGGGAAGAATATACAGACAGGCCTCATTAGTCCCAGGTAACCTGAAAGGGATGGGATGGTGTCTACAGAGGGAAGTAACAAAATGACTAAGGATAGAGAGGAGTGAGCAGGGTCCTGCAGGCAAGAAGAAGATGAAGTGGGTGAGATGATGAGAAGTAGGTGAGAGATGGCAGAAAGATCTGCAGGAGGAGAGGGGAGGAGAGGGTATGATTTCTTAACAGGAATGCGCAAAAAGCACAACAGAACTTCTTTGTTTCAATTTGATTTTAAAACTACCATCGTGTCTTTGTCACAGTTAGCACACCCTTACAACTCAAACTGGCTCTACAAGTTTTTCACTGTTTTAGACTGTGTCACTGTGTTGTACTTTAAAACCAGTTTTTCCTGTTGTCAACAAAAAGCCAATTAAAAAGAACAATATAGCTCCAATTGCTTTTTGGTCTGCACTGGATAACATTGCTTGCATGTTAGAATACATCTGTACAAAATCATTGCTAGTATAGTTGCTGTTCAAGCATACATATAGCTTACTGATAAAAACTGCATCATTAATGGACCTACTATTAATAGTCTAGTTCTTTATATTGTTATTTTATTATCTCTCCCATTTATTCCAATAAAATTATTTATTCTAATAAAAGAAAACAAATCAGGGCAATATTAATTAGATTCAAAAGCTACTTTACCTGGAGATATCTGCCTGAAGTCACATAAGCATGAGGATTGCTAAAAAGGGATATTGTGGGTGGGTAATTCAGGCAGGAGATTCACAGTGTTGAATATATTTTCATGATGTTGACTGTTCTTGTATTTAACTGGTTTAAGAGCACAAAAAATTCTACCCCCGTCTATCCTGCAAGTTGATCCAGGTAAAGCAACTTAGGATGTTTATACAGACCGGTATCAGAACTGTTTGGAAGTAAAAAGATTTGTCTTAATAGACAGATTAATATAGATAGGAACTTTCTAGAGCCCTCAAAAACTCTGAAGTCTATTCGCACACAACAGTCAATTCCATTAAAACTTAGGAAACATTTCCTCTCCCCTTATACTGGTCATGTCTATGTGTCCATCATTCATTTATTTCTTCCTGGGAAATGAAAGTGCTGTGAATGTGCTGGGAAAGTGCTGGGAATGGCTTCCACTCTCTCTGCACTTCATGACTATTTGCTGCAATTACAAGGTTTCATATAACAATTCCTCTATTTTTAGCATTTAGCCGCTAGTTCTTACTGCATTTTCTGTGCAGGATAACATCCTTTTCTGGAGTTTTGATATGGGTTTGTTAGATTTCAAAACTGGTGAATGTTATTAGGATTGGTGGAATCACTTGTGAATAAGACTGTAATTTTTGGTATTTGCTGTAACTGAGCAGTTACTTACAGGTATCTTTTTCCATTATGAACACCTGCAACACTACCAGATACATGGCTTACTTGATGTGCCAGTTATGGGAGATAGCAGTTGAACAGTAAAACACAGCAGCTTCAGCTTGTTTGTACTTACTTCCCTGCCAGTCCAAATTACTTCAGCAGTCCTCTCAAATTTAATATTCTTGCAATGAATTCCCTCTTCAAAGCAAATCCCAAACATTAATCAACTGCTCCTTACAAAGCCACTGCCAAGGATCATTATCCAATACTCCATAGTCATATTCAGATGAAGAACCAAACAAAATGTTTAGGATTTTTGCCCAAAATCTCAGCACAATTTAAGTCCCCTTTGAACTACCAGGCTGGCACAATCAGGCTATACAGGACACTCTAAAAGGGCTCAGCGGCACGAAGAGCCCTCTGTGGGTCGCACCATGGCAGGGTACCTCCAGCATCAGCAAGTCCTGCGTTCCAGCAACGGGGGCAGAGCCAAGGTCCTTTCTCTGCTGTGCACCTCTCTTGGGGAGATGTAGGGGACATCCACGATCAGGCAGGTGTCAAACGTAAACTGTCTGATGTGGGGAATCCACTCTTGTTCCCCGCAATGGGATTAGGACGCTGAGCCTTGGGACATTCTTCCCTCTGTTTGAAGAGGATTGTTACGCTAAAGCATATTTGAGAGAAATGCCTCTATTCCCCCACTCCAAAGTCTGAAAAGTCTTATTAGCTGTTCTGACAGCTATTCCTCCCTATCACACATAAATGAACATGTTAAAACTCAGGACTCCTCTCCTCCCCTCCCAGCCCACCTCCCTCTCAGTTACCGCTGTCCAAAACAATCTCCTGGAGGATAAATTCTTCAAGAATAATAGACTTTTAAAAGGCCATGAAGATAAAACTTTGTAAAGAAGGAAGGAAAATCAACAATGGGAAACTGCCCTATCTAGGTTAAATACATATTTTGGTATACATACTATTTACGCAATAGAGCCTAATGGCTTCTTCAAAAGCCATTAAGGTGTATTAAGTAAATACATAATTTGGTACGTGAGCTAATTTTGAAAGCACATTATTCTGTTTACAATACATTCTTTCAGGTCTGAAATCTACTCTTCTGAAGTGCCTGAAGAGTGACTCACAAATGGATCCTTAATCCAGAGCAAGGAAATCACCTCCTAAAACCAGACCGGCTGTCTAAAAGTTTACATAGATGGTTGGAAAGAAAAGAGAAAAGAATCCAAATGAAATATTAACCAGCTGAGTGCTCTCCAGTGTACTGAGTCTATGGGATAAAACATACCACCAGTGATACTCTATCCACCTAATACAGAACGTGCCATTTGAAATACCAATGCATGTGAGCTCCACATGCGAAGGCAAGCACTCATATATAGCACAAGAAGGGTTACAGGAATGTGCTTTTCAGTGAAGTAAAATAAATTAAATGAAAAGTGATGCTTCAGAAAAGATCTATTTCGTATTGAACAGTATGTGAACTGCTGTAATAAATGACAAAAATAATTCCTTCTCGGAGATCCATCCAAACTAGGATTGCAGATCAAAACACTCAGACTTTCAAAATGTTTGGATCTAGGTCTGAATTTTTCAGTTTAGGTCAACTGTAGTAACAATAAATATGCTGCTTGTCTCTTACAGAGTATACTGTCTACCAATGCTGAGTTCTCCATGAATGTTGTAACTTTTTTTTTTAAGCGAAATGCAAGCATCCTTTCTTCTGTGGTGTACTTTTTGCAGCAGGAACTCTCATTTCATGACAAGTATGCACACCATTACAGGCACACAGCTTGCCCCAATCCCCAGTTGTGCTCTATGGTTAAAATATCAAATAAAAATAAGAATAATCCACATGCATTTCTGGGGAAGGTTATGGACTCTCTTTTATTGATGGCAGCACACATGGCAGACTGAAGAACAAATAACTAATCAATCCCTATTTTATGACAGAGCAGAGCAATATTTGTTTTTGAAAGTCATGATTAGAACTAATACATAAAATTTTAATCTCTTGATCAGAGCACAGGTTTGGGAGCCAGGAATTTCTTTGCTCCAAATCTACCATTTCCTTTTGCCCTGTAAAACTATCCAGAAATATTCACCTGCCCTCTTATATGGATGATTTTAGCTATCTATTCTAAAATTTATCACTATAAGGTCTGATGTACAGAAGTACTATTTTTTCCATTCTACAGTTGGGGAAATGAAATAAATTAAATAACTTGCATCAAGTCACATAAGAAATTGTTAGAGAATCCAGGGACTCGATTACCTCAGTTTTGCCTCAACACCTTGATTAGAGGACATTCCTTAGAAAGGCTGTGTTGGCAACAAAACAACAGATTAAAACAGATGGGATTAAAATCAATACAAATGATACATACTAATAAAACAGATTTCTTTGTCTGTAAAACAGGAGAGTTTTAAGACAAAGAATGGGGTGGGAGGCCTCAACTGAAGGAATCATATTCAATGTTAAGAAAATGAAGTCGTAAAATCTTTCTCAAGCACTACTCAACTCTTCAAACCATATGGAGCATGACTGCTGGGCTTCATATAATGCCCCAAATGTTTTTCATTTTCTATTCCACCGTTCACAGCAAAGGCACAGTGCTGAAATCCCGTCCTTCCGTTAACTACCAATTGTTTCTTTCGCCAACCTTTTTGTTTTAAAATATCATTTTTTATGAAGGATAATGTTATATAGTGGAAAACTGTAAAAATTTTATGGATAGCCTTGGTGCTGAGAAAATGCATTCTTTCAACGGTTTTATTATATATATATTTTTTTGTCTATTACACATTTACAGGGGTTTCTCCATTGTATATATGTGTGTTTTATAGTTCATTCTAGACAAAAGGCATTATGTTAACAATCCTATCATTTAGAACTTTAATTCACTATTATGTTTTTACCTTTTAGTGGAAAGAATGATATTATTTTTTCCTCCTCAGTAATGCTCACTGTTGTTAATAATAATAATGGGTGATCTTAAAAAGGTTTAGATGTGAATAACCACTCAATAGGTTGAACGTTTCTTTGAGCCATAAGAACAAGTGCAGAGGTCCAACTCCCAACACATCAGATAGACAGGCCAATTTAACTCTAGTATAAGCCAGGCTTAGATGATGTGTGCCTCCCATCAAATGTTAACCTGTATTCCCATCTCTATGCTTCCCTTCATGTCATTTCAAGCATCGATCAACCAATTCTAGCTCATGTGATGTTCATTCATAGGTAAATCAAGAAGAAATCTGCTCATATCAAAGAAATGATATACATTTACTTCAACTTCAAGAGACACCTATAAACTCTCTCTTTTGACACTCCTTCCTGTTAAGCAGCCCAGTCCACTCTGTTATAAAGACTGACATTTCTTTGCTCTTCATCAGACCTCAAGCCTGCAAATGTCAGCCTTGACTCCAAAGGTCTACTTATAATCTTTGCTAGCTTCACAACAGTCCCACTGCAACCTCTACCTTTCTTTGAAGCTGATTTCTAAGGTGCAGCTGAACTTTCTTGGATGCTCTATTGAACAGTCCATTCCAATGCAACAGAGGCTTATGCAGAATATCAAACTGGTAACACAGCAGCCTCACACAGATACAACTTGATTACTACAGCTAGAGGGAAGCCAGAAGATGGGGAACTGAGACAGCAGAGGGTCAAGATACCAGTCAGCGACCATGACATCCTGAAAGCCTCGTGTTATCTGAGTCAAATGGTTTTGAAACTCTTACAGTGATTAAAGGGTTCCAATTCAAGATGAAAATTAAAAGCAAGTTTCTTTTTATGGTATGGGATTTTTGATATGAGATGGTACCTAAGTTTTCAAGCAGTTAGTTACATTCACAAGTAATTAAATACTGTAACTTGTGTACTTTCTTTTCATCATAAATTGATATTTGCAGCAACATCCAACAATTGCTGTACTTATTTGGTTGCAAGTTATTTTTAGCTCCATTGTTCATTGTCTTTCGTACACGCTACTTAATGGGAAGTCCCTGCGCACCTTCCTTCCCCCTTTAGCAGCAAGGAAATAAGTCCATGCAAAATAGGCTTGGCAGATATACTCATTTTTGTGAAGGACTTTCTGATCATAATAAACTGACCAAGCCCTGGAATTAAAATATGGTGGCAGCCAAAAAATGCACTGAAAAAACATAGGAATTACACATTCATTCTAACTTTGTTGTACCTGATTTGAAGCTAGTAACCTTTAATTAATGTAACAGAATGGTCTGAGGAAACAAATCTCCATCAGCCCAGTGCATGAAGTCATACATTCGTTTTCATGGTACAGGATAGGCTGACACAGAGACTTCGATAGGTTCAATGAAATCAGAATTCATATTCTAATGCCATTAAGATTCAGGGCATTTTTTTTGCTCTGAAAATCACTATTTTTATGCCTGCAAATATGGCAGCTGGGAAGAAATGTTGTAATGAAACCTTTTCCTGGCCACATAGATTGCACAGGTTGGCAGACTCTAGGCAAGCTAGCTGACTTTAGAGAAATATCAGAAATTTGTTACTCCTTTTTATGCATTCAAATTAATATCAGAATTTGCATGGATGATAGAACTACCAGAGTCTCATGCTCTGGGTAGTAAGGGGCATCTCACCTCACTGCTTAACTCTTGGTTAGGTCTCCATTCATTCTACTCCTAGTTTTGTTTCTCATCTTTCATCCAGCCTTGACTTCTTGCTGACTTACTATCCATATTGAAGTTTTGCTTCAACTTTTCTTTCCCTTTAACTCAAAAGCCGTACTTAATTATTGAATTTTGAGGCTTTTTGATCTTTGGCCCATGTTCTGTATTCTTGTCTTGTCCCTTCATAGCCATGCATGACTTGACTGCTCATAGACCTTGACCTTGCAATCATATTCCTGTTCCTGCATTTCACACCTGCCTGGCCCTTAGTACTGAAAAATCTCCCCTACTTTCTACTCTAGGATACCAGTTCCATTGTGCGCCATTATCCCCAGTAATATAAAGAATAGTCTGTAAAACCTTGGTCTCATAACCTCCATAATAGGTAAAAATCACCAGCTCGGGCTTCCACCCTGAAATCTGGGAAAGCAAATATACTCTCTTGAGTATATTATATATATACTTATACTCTCTTGAGCTCAAAATAGTGAATCATTTACCACTAGATCTGGGCAGCAACTCTTCTGCTACTGGCCAATGAAGGACATGTCTGGAGGTACCGCTGATCTTAATGACTGTTAATTTTCCTTCACTAGCCAGACTTACCATTAACCACTTCAGCTATCTATGTTCTCCACTAGTTATTCCCACAGTCTGCCTCTACAGCTCTGCTCTTGCATATTAAGCCACTCCCACTTTCTGGAATATTTCTGTTCTTTTAGAAAGGATGTAGATGTCCAGAACCTACACAGAGCCTGTACCACAAGGGAATTCCCTGCCATCCTTCTCTTTCCCCTCAGTGCTGAAGGCTGTAATTAGCAGGAGTGCCTCAGTAGTGACGCACTGGTGCTCTTCACAGAAAGAAGACAGACTTATGTCTTATCTTCCCTTTGCTGTTTGGAACAGAAGGATACAAAGATATTATGAAATGGCTGCAAATCAAACTTTGCATATTTCACTCTGACCTGCTTGTTCTTCAACTGAAATCAAAGTGTTTCTACACCTACAGACTGATTATCTTCCATCCCTTGTCGAAGGGAATCAGGTCACCCACTTAAACCGCCCCTAGGGCAAGCATAGGGCCTGAAGAAGGTTAATACAGTAACTCAGAAGAATTATGTTTCCTTTGTGACTTCATTTTTCTACTTGATTTATGCAGACATGAGCTATATCTTAGTATCAGTATGTATGCAGGGACCATCTTGTCCAATAACAAGTTTCAGGAACTTTAATTTATGCTAGAATAGACTGATCATGCAAGACTCAAACACAGAGCTGGGAAACATCAATTGACAAAATTTCCTATGCAACCTAGAAGTGATCAGATCATAAAAAAAATCTATATAATAATTAAAGTAAATACAGCAAGCTATCTGCAGAGGAAAAAGCCTACATTTCCATTTGTACCGGAAAATACTTGTACTACTCAAGTCAGTCTCTAGTTACATGATCTGTTCACATTATAAAAATAACAGGAGTTATAAATTGTGAATACTCATAGCAAACTTCTCAAATAACCTATAAGCTAGATCAGAAATTATTTAACTAATAATTTGGAATGACAAAACAAAACCAAAAACACAGCAAAGTATTTGCAGACCATTTATAAACAGGAGAAAGAGATTAAATGTCAGATAAATGATTCATTGTGCATTATTCATTCAAACTATGTGTGAACATGTGACTGTAGAAAACCAGTTATATCCATTCCCTACTTTTTTGCTTTAAATGAGCATGCTCTCTATAGGCTATTGTTTAGTTGGGTTACAGAAGCATTTCATAAGAAGGGCTTCCCCATCTATCCCTCAAAAAAATAGAATTAAAAAAAAATTGTGAGGACAACGACCCTTCTGGAGTTTGAATGCATATGTTCAAAGTAACTCTGCAGTACGAGCCAACAGAAAATTGGCCCCCAAAATGACTTATAAAGGGATTTTGTAAGACATGAACAAAACAGCATGGGCTCTGGCTAGGCAAAGAATTCAGAGTTGTAATAGAAAACATTTATTTGGCTACAGCTAAACATCCCAACACATGTTAGCATTTGCTGCCAATATGCTTCCTAATTAAGAACAACATAAAATCATAGGAAATCCTGTATCCCTGTCTTCATGCACTTTCCTTGTATCTTGGTGTCCTGGCTCTGTTTCTCAAGTATAGCCTCCACAAGAAAAAGGTTAATTCAAAAGTAATGTTTTGCCAGCCATTAACTGTGTTGTCATTAACAAGATTAATGTACATTCCACTATGCATCACCAAGTGCATTCCCCCTCCCACCCCCTCCCACCCTTTAAACAACTGCTCCTATTAAAACCTAATGAGCACAGCACAATTTAAAGAATAACACCATTTCTGCTGGGCGAAGCGTCGTCTGTAAACCATATAAAGCTGCAGGATTATTATGGATCTAATTGAAGGGCAGCTGAAAAAATCTGTTCTCTCTTGGACTATGAAGTCTTGGCCATGTTTATGTATTTTATCACAACGGACAGATTTCAAGACGAAGGACAGACCAGTATCTGTTTTTCTTCCTAGCCCCCTCTTCCTTCAATCTTTACTCTTTCTTCGTCTGAAATCATTCAGACTCTGCTACGCACAGTCCCATACCCAGCTTACCTCCAACTCATCATCCAGTGATTATTGTATGGATGAACAGTTGATTGGATCCTTCTAAACAACCATGAGATACATTTTTTATAAGCTGCTCTTAGAGGATCCTAATTCATCAGCATGGATGCAGCCTAGACTCTCTTGCCCAGCCAAACTCATTCTGTTCTTCCAGAGGAAGCAACAAGCAAATTGCTGGGCAATTATACACAGTGTCCAACTCCTTCATTTTTCTACTGAAGAAGGTACTAGTTTGGAGATCTATAGATCAGCCTGAGCTACTTCACGTTTTTCATCAGGTTCTTGGGAAATTTCAGTATTATTTATTTTATTTCTAGAAAATCCATACACTCCGTTCTGTTCTTTTCCTTCTTTGTCACTTTACAGTTCTCTTCTCCCCCCTCTTTTTTAAATCTATTTATTGCCTGTTTTTCTTGGCTCATTCTCACTTTCCATTTTTCATTATTAGTTCTTTATGATCTTCTGTTTCCTTTTTTTTTCCCTGTCATGGCTGCTCTCCCAGTTGTTCTCCTCTGGGGCCCTGAGTTTCCCTTAGCTAATGAAACAAGAGCTGCCTACCTCCCTTGCTTTTGCAATCCAGCTGTTTCCTTTTTAAAATATAAACTCATCTTTATTCAGTGAAGTTCCTGTGCAGGGTCTGATCCTTTATGAGGAGATTGCATTTTGTGACAGTAACAGGGAGGGGAAAAAATAAACTTTGCTGGAGGAAAAGCCGTTTTGGGTAGAAATCCAACCAGGTTGCTCCTAAAACACAGAGCCTTCTCTAGTAAAACTGGGTCATTATTTTACTTAGCACCTCTTGGCACCTTGACATTGCACAAGTCTCCTTGACAGTCTCCCCTCCCTTTTCCTCCTTTAGCCCCTAAAACCTCCCACCTTGAAAGCTTAACGTTTCCTGGCCTCTGTGAAAGTGTAGTCTAACTAACACCACAAACCTGGATTTTATATGATTAGTTAGTGAAAACTTGCCAACTTTAGGTGCAGCCTGCCAAGTCAAGTCAATTTACTGTGATGCTTTGACTGTGCAA
The DNA here is from genome assembly GCF_028389875.1 of Rhea pennata. Classification (NCBI taxonomy): domain Eukaryota; kingdom Metazoa; phylum Chordata; class Aves; order Rheiformes; family Rheidae; genus Rhea; species Rhea pennata. The sequence goes on along the minus strand of NC_084672.1, from coordinate 5,881,186 downwards.
GTAGGCCTTAATCCTCCTTTAATCTCCAGTGTACCCTTGACATCATGGAAATTACTTACAAAGCTAATGTCATCAGATGATCCATGTTAGCTATTTCAGTGAATGTTCTTCTGCACAATAGAGCAAGTTTACCTTGTAAGACACAGGCCCCAAAATATTTTCACTTAATGAGCACAGCAGATATCATCTTACAAATGGGGAATGAACACTCCTTCTTCTGCACTGTAACTCCCCAAGCCTCATGTGACTTGGAATTTACATGCTAGCCAAGCATCAGGTCAGTGTATTTTATTTCATGTCTGATTGATTGGATAAAGAGATTTACATAGTAGCCACAACAGCTATGAGTTATTAGGAAGGCAGTTTCCCTTTTAAACTCTGCAAGGCCCCTCCTGTGCCGAAAACATTTGGCTGACAGAAAAATTTCTGAGAAAATCATTTTTGATAGCGCTTTCAGGCATCAAGAGCATAAAGGAAAAAGACAAATAAAGCCATGTTGTACCTGTGGCAACCAAGATGAAAATTAGCTTGTTTAACAGCAAGAAGCTAATGCTATTATTATTTATAGATTTAATAATAAGGACTTCCATTTATATGGTGCCTTTTATCTCAAAATGACCCAAAGTGTTTCATAAACAAAAAAACTGATAGGCAAACTATGTAAAAGGATCGTTTCACCCATTACTGGAAAGTTGCCAGTGCAGGAGGAGGGATGAGAGACATAGCAATCCCTTGAGCAATCTGCACTAAGACTATGAGACCAGGGTTTAAGACAGGAAGTAAAAGTAATACCTGCATCTGTAGGATTGCAATTCAGGATGCAATGACCTGACTGGGAGAGAAGTGAATTCACTAAAGTCAGGTATCTCCTATAACATTAAAAAAAAAAAAAAAAAAAAAAAAAAAAAAAAAAACCACACAGCCTAGAGGAATCATTTTGAAGGTCTACAGAGGTGAAGCTTGCTCTCGTGTCAGAAAGACAGTGCTTTACATAGAAAGTTTGTGATTATGAAGCGATTCATTAGTGTCTCAGAAGAAAGAGCAGCACTTACAAATCCTCCTTTCTGTATCACTTAAGAGGCTTTTAGGAATGCCTCATCCCAGCACTGTTCTACCTATTCCTCATTTAGGTTTGACACTGCCCTTTGTAAGCCAAGGAGACTTCTGACATTCATTTACATGGGAACAGGAACAGACACTTCACTTGCAATACAGCATGAGAAAACAGTACACAGCAGAATACCTATGAGCAGCCAGACCCAGAGAAAGAAAACATAGTATATACTACTAAAAATGAAGTTGTAAAAGATTGTACACTCTGCATCTGTCTAAAAAACTGCTTCGTCACTTGCAAAGAACAAAACTGGATACGCAGTACCAGTCTTGAAACATCCTCTTGGCTCTCTTGAGAAAAAAAATGCAGGTTTTGCTTCAGCCAAACCTCGGGTCAACTAAACCTTTGCTATCTGTGAGAGATCTCTGGTCTTTCTCCTGATATGTGGCTCTTGGGACAGCAGATGGTAGCCCTGTATCCAAAGACGTTCCAATACTCGGGGAACCGGACAAGATACAGATACAGATCCAAACTTTACATGGTGAATAGCTGTTTCAGTTGATAGCTCTAATCCTTGTTGGTTTGTGGTCGAGAGGGGAAAAGGAAGTGAAAATTAACCTGTGTAACAAAACTAAGAGTTTACTTAGGAAGGTAAAGTGCAGCCACTTCATTTGAGATTTAGCTAAAGCACGTAGCTAGCAGCTTCCCAAATTCTCCCAACAATTTTTTTACTAACAGATGCAGTCAGGCTTTCAGTTTTACATCACAGTCATAACTCATGATACACAATCTTGGGCTGTTTTCCGAAGGTCCGTAGAATGAGGCCAGCCTGTGATTTCTGTGGTACATACCAGGGGCCTACGGCACTTCTCCACTGCTAACACCTGTGCCCGTCATCTGATCTTAAAGTTCGAGCACATCCTCTCCCCCCTCTTTTCTCTGTGGGACTGGCTATGCCAAGTGAGCAAAGAGGCATTCCAGCAGATTATGAAGCACAACTATCTTGGCCCTCACAGCTCAGAAGAAACTGAACCTAATAGGAATTTCGCACGCTGTTCTCATGGATCTAAAGCAAGCTATATCGGTAGGTCTGTACGGCAGTTTATGTCCATGTGCTCATCTGGGACCATGAGACAGGCAGATCCCTAAATGCTATGATTAGGTCAAGGATAATGGCAGGGACAACTGCTGCACTAAACAGGCGATCAATGAAATGAACACATTCTCAGAAAAGGTGGCAAAGACGTAAGTGGCAGTCACTGATGCTTCTATATAATGGCTGGGATTATGCAGAAGCTACTGAAACCATATAAAGAAGAGCGTACCAAATGTAAGGGAGAGAGGAAATGTGAAAACACATCATCCCAGATGCTTCGATGCAAAACTTAAGGCTTTCTAAACAAAGACATTTATCTCTGATTATTTGTAAGAGGGAAGTATGAATCAACCTTGAAGCTTCCACAACTCTAACCCTCCTGGGACAGTGACAGGGACGTAACAGTTCAGAAATCTCTCAACACCATTGCTCTTTTTATAGATCCTATGAATGGAAAAGCACTTTGGTGTCACAAAGTGCACATAAAGGGTCACAACAGATCAAATGATTGGAACTAGATATGAAATTTATCTTCTCCTGGCCTGTAAATAGGAAGAATTTGTGAAATTCACCATCTTCTCGCAGTTTGCTCTAAAAAGGGTACCATTCAGACATTGCTTCTTTCCAGAAAATAATTTTTTAAAGAATCCCCACAAAAATTGAGCAGCTGTTTTAAAGAGAATCGGTAGGGATTTACCATCATTTTCAGAGGTCAATGCTTTGACTTCTGGCTGTCAGATAGGTGTGCTAAATGGAGTCAGGGCCAGTCCCACAAAAGATATTCAAGCACCTCACTCTTATTGAAGTGCCTAAATATCTTTGTGGATCTGGCCTTTAATCTTTGCGCAAGCTGCAATCCCAGAAGAGAAATCTGAGTCCTCTGTGCAAGATTTTCATTTCTGTCTGATCCAGGGTAATTCCAAGGATTACTATTCGGAATATTGGAAGAACGGGCTGTCATGCTGTTTCCAGGCAGATAGCACTTTAAAATATCCAGCTAACACTAACTGAACACTGGGTTCCAATGCCAAGTTAAAGCATAGGAATTGCAGTGAAATCCTATTAACCAAGAGCATTACATTCATTAAGTGAAGCACTGAATGCAATTTGGTGTCGAGGAACAAGGGGAAGGAGATAAAAAAGGAAACTACATTTCATTAGGGAAGGGAATTCCACGTCCTCTCAGAGGTAAACTTCAGGCTCCTGTGACGCAGAGCAGAAATTCCAGAAGCTAGACATGCAAGAAATGACACTTTTTTTTTTTCTTATTTTACTTTTTTCTTTTTTTAGTGCAAGACTTCATGTTAGGTCTTGTTTGCAACCCTGCTACTTTATGTTCCCATGTGCCCTTTAATGCTAAGGATACTGATAGGCTTTATAGTAATGCAAACAGAGCATTACACGTGCATCCGTCAAAGCATTTAAAGATTCTATTAATCTGATGTCTTAATTGTTATTGAGATTAGGAAACAGTAGAGCCTTTGTTTTCAGAACCTGGGTGCTCTCCCAGGAAAGTGGCACAGAATGTTTGGTTTCTGTACACTGAGGCTGTTGATATGACATGGAAAGGAGTATGACTCAAGGCAGGTGATTCATGAGGGTCACCAGCTAGAAGCAGCCAATTTCTCTGAAAGTTCATGACTTTTCAGAAATCAGGAATAGAAATATGCTATTGGGTTGCCCCTGCACAGCACGTCTGTGGCCAAGTGCTCCTGTTCCACCTGTCTATCTGCTGTTGGCTGCCAAAAGTAGAAATTATGTTTATTCAGTCTTCAGGCCAGTTGAATTAGGAGCAAAGGACTTTCCCTCATGTATCTCACACCAAAACATGTGTCCAGACTGATCATGGCTGCAGGTAGACAGGACAGGTGTAGAGTGAGAATGAGATTACTACAGGGAACTCAAAAAGGAAGAAAAAAGAAGGAAAGAAACAATGTTGGGAGGTAAATAGAAAAATGTTGGAAAAAGTAGGCTACCAGATTGTCGCTACTGGGCTGCTCAGTCTGAAGGGCCAGAGATTAGTGAAGAAGATAGTCCATAATCAGTGAGTAAGCAGAGTCCCTGCTATGGCCACTGAAGCCATACAATACAAATACAAATACAAATAAATAAGTGAGACCATGGTAAATGTGCTACCTAACCTGGGCAATGCTCAACTGGTAGTTCAGCCCTGGAAAATGTTCTCCAGTTGAATTAGGATTATGGAAGTCTCTCAAGTGTCTAGGTCATGCTAGGGCCTCTTGTCTGCTTGGCTGAAAACTCCAGGGGTAGAAGCGTGCCCCTTCACATCACAGAAATGGCACAAAACAGAGGGAATGCAGCAGAGACAGAAAACACCAAAGGGAACCAAATCTAAAAGATTTACGTATTTTTAAATTACTGTATAGGGGAGTATCTAGTAGCACAGCTTTGATGAAGCAGCAAACATTTAGCCTCAGGTCATAGAGGTGGGTACTGGGACAGAGTGAAGAAATGGATCTGCCAGATACCAGCTGGAAAGATCAAATGGTGCAAGTAATATCAGATCTGTATACTATATGCAGACTACCTCATTTGTAAATGTACCTGAGCTCCAGAATGATCCCTCCTTTTTCCATGCTTCATACTTTTTTCTGTAAAATCAAAGGTGCGCTATTACATATACAGCACAGTTGAAGCTAAAAATATTTTGTGTCACCTTCTACATGTACATTAGGCACCTGCTAGGATTTGTTGCTAGAAATGCCTCTCAACCATTATCCAGCCAAAAGGAGGTTAAGCAGTGAGTGGACACTTTACATGTGGCATAGCTACCTCACCCTGTAGACTTTCTAGCAGAAATAGATTTTTTTTTCTTTGCTGGAGACGCCTATGAGCTTATTTACAGAGTCAATTAACAAAAGATAACCTCCCATTGTGCAATCATCAATAAATCAATTGTGTTAATACTATCTTGGAATGTCCTCCACTATTTACTTTAATATTGTTGACTCTCGGCACTTAAGAAAGCCAGTACCTTCAAGTTTTACTCGATTATGGGTAAATGGATTTTGTAGTAGCCATTAATAAATATAAATTGTTTTGGAAAATATTTAAGTTTGTCAAACTTAACTGCTTGCTGAGCATTCAAAACTGCCCCTTACTGATCATGTTTGACATTACTTCAAGCGAAATAACACCACATTGTAAGATTATACCACCGCACCTACATATTTTGTTGGCTTACTATTGTTACAACTCCTTCAAGCTGTGAAGTGTGATTATTGACATATACATATAAGTTAAGATTTACTTAAACTATCCAGCTCAGTAAAATGCTTTTCTGTAATTTGGCAGATCCCTGTCCCACATAGTTTACAATCTATAGGTCAGGCATTCCCACATTTACTCACACTGAGTAGCACTTTACTCCATGAGCAGCCCCACTGGTTTCAGCTCTATAAGCATGTATGATGCTACATCCATTAATGTTCATCAGCACAGAAGGGTCCGTTAGTCACGCTGAATTGTGCCTGCTTCCACAGCAGTATGATTTATATCTATGGGACTGCTCAGCATGAGCAAGGACAGTGGAATGTTTCCCTAAATAGACAATATATAGGCACAGGAATGGGGCAGGGACATGTTAAGGAAATCCAATGCCCTCTGCTCGCTCTGCAAGGACCCCCACCAAAAACTTCACCAAGAACATGCTACTTTGGGGAGATAACAAAATGAATACCAAAGGGGCAGTTTAGATTTTGTTGCAGGCTGTCTGCAATTTCAGGCAGTCAATGTAATATACTTTTTTGATAGTCTTTTTTTTTTTTGGTATGATCCCAAGACAGACAGCCTTGAGAATTTCTGATTTTTCAAAAAGAATCAGGAAAGTCACTTAAAAGAGAAAAGAAAACTGAACATAGCTAGTGTAACTCTGATGCAATATTACCTTTGAGGTAAGAAATCAATTATTTCGCTTATTCTCCTATTGCTTCAGAAGTCAGTAGCCTTGGCAGTAAATTGAATATTATGCTGCTGCAGACAGCATCTTCCTTGTCAAGCATCTAGCTCCATTCTTCTCTTGATGATGATTGGTGACTTTAAAACTCACATGACTTCTAGATAATAAATGAAAACTGTCATTGTTCTGGGGCTGCTGGGATTCATTTTTTTCCCTTTCCTCTGCTTTGACCTCATTGTGATGTATTGTCTACTTCAGGGTGTTTGGAAAAGTAAGGGAAATACGAGGCAAGGACTTTTAAAGAAAAAACAGACCTCTAATTAGATCTCGCTAACAGACCCTGCAGTGACCCTGTTTAGACAGACATTAATTGATAGGCTTAACTTCCATGACTATACTGCTGTCCTGGCCAAAACTGAGCCCAGTCGGAGGCTTTTTGCCGGTTCCTCTGCTGCTACCAAAAGGGGCAATTCCCCCTTCATCTTCACCACTGGCTGCACATCCCTGAAGAACCCACTGTATCGGCTCTAGCAATTGCGCAAATGCATACTCAGCAGGATCAGCTCACTGGACCATCTGAAAACTAACTGCATGGAGAGAAAAAGAGATTAACTTTCAGTCAGGTTAAGCTGCCCAGTTAGAGTAACTATAACTAGTGTAAACAAAACAAACAAAAAAAAAAGGTGGCAGGAATATCTAGCTAAGGCCAGTATGACCTTTTATCAGCAGCACACAGTTAGACTGACCAAAAACTGACAGTAAAACCACCACCATTACTATCCAGAGTGAAATAAGACTCGTCTTTGCAACTTAAATTTGCCATTTGACATTCACTCATTCTTTTTTCAACCAGGAAAACGTTTTGCTTAAGAAGTCTTGTTCAGAGAATACCTTTGGCTCAAACCTCACATCAGATAGTCCCTGAACTTCAGGAAATTTCAGTACTCATAATTCAGTATAATTTCAAAATCCAAACTGTATTTCCCTGTTCATATGGTTTTTTTCATCTGGGGTATAAATCAGAACGAGCTTTCTGGAAGAAAAGAAAGAAAATATTTTGTGTTTTTGGAGGCCTGTAGTGGAGCTGGAATTAGCCCAGCTAGACAAGGGGAGGCATGAGCAGAACATGACAGAGGACTAAAAACATGCTGACAGGGTATTTCCTTTGAAGAAAGGGGCCGTGAAAGAAAAGAGTCACAGAGTTGGATGAAATGTACAATGTATAGAACAAGAAATCCAACATCTTTCCTTGTGTCACATTGTAACAGCCAGCAAGCCTCAGATGTAAAGTTGCAGTTCAGTCATCATCACATGTAGGCCAAAACTGCAATCACACCCTGCGAGATCCTCAGTTAACCTCTTAAATGAAAGAACCTATGGAGCATACCTGGTCATTGACAACTGGGAAAACTTACTTGCTATGCAAGAAATAAAGTCTAGAGAAATAAATTAGAGAAGAGGATAAACTGATGGATGCCATTTTTCACTGTAAGTTAAAATTTGTCAAGTATGGATTGCTCTTAATTCCATAATGGTTACATTTGGCTCTTTGTATTATTTTATTAAAGAAATAAAATATTAAAAGAAATTAAAGGAAGAACAAGTCCTATTCCTAAATAGGAGAATATGATGCCAACTGAAATGGTCCTTTTAATAACAGAAATCCTAGAAACAGAGATTATGGATTAAGTGTTATGAACAGACATATAAAATATATACTAATGACTATCATTTAGCATCAAGGAAGCCCAAGGCAATGCCCACAAATGACAATAATAGTTACTAATTTTCCTTAGTGGGTAAATTGGTCCCCAGATTTTTTGAAAGCCCAAGCTAGCATGACCCCCATATTAAGAAACCGCTGCAGCAATAAAGTCTCCGTTATACCACTGTGAACAGCGCTTCTGAACATGTGTCTCCACTGCTGCGTTCCATATGGCATCAAGCACACTGTTGACTCTACACAAATAAATAACACGATAGCGCATATCCCCACAGTATGGATTTATGCTCCTGCCTTCTGTGGTTATACAAAACTAAAGCAGAAATGTAACAATCATGGAAATTGTTCTTGGGCTACATTATAAATAAAAATTATCATGGAAGCTACGAGTTCCTAATCTCACTCTGTTATGCCTAGATCTTTAAACAGTGCACCAGAAGACGACAGGCCAGATGAGCCAATCCCTGCTCCTTTCATTCACTCACCCAAGTGATCGCCACCCACTTGGGTACAAAATAAGTAATACAAGTGGAACCTGCATTTAAATAATTGTGCCATAATAGAGGGAGTGAAGGCTAAGAAGGAGACGTTTTGGTCCCCTGGGTAAATATTCTGATCTTTCTAATGGGAAATAAATGCCCAGCTGCTTATGAAACTGATAGCACTGTTCCAGGCTATCAAATTATAATTTCTATTTTTAAAAAACAATTTTAAATGGAGTTGCTCTGATCTATAGAGCATATTATATAGCTTGGAAAGACTCTGAATACATATTTATCTAGAAAATTTAAACAGCTCTCTGTAAATAATAAGCATCTTGAAAGGGGAAAAAAGCTCTGTTAAATATGTCATTGCTTTGTACATAAAAGTAGATGAACATATAACACCACCTGCCAGAGAAATATTACATTTGAACCTTGTCTCTCACCAGCTAAAATGTGTCAAGCTAGGTCAGTCCTTAGATTGGAGACCTCCAAGGAAGACCTAGTTACTGCAAGGAATGGTGCTGACAATTCCAGTTTATGCACTGTCCTCTGAGTCAGCACTGAATTCATTTCCTTGTTTGATGCTAAGGTGTGCTGAGTTGTTGTCTTTCAATGATACATAAAAGAAAGCTTACCCTCTACAACTCTGGGACAACTCATTAAAGTTTCCATGGCATGCTTTGCAGGACTGGGGTGACAACCCAATGTTCTGAAGAAGTTCCAACAGAAATAATTACATTCTCTTGCAGGTCTCCCTGCAGTTTCAATCGGATGTGGTATGCTTCTTCAGTTTCTACCCTGGTGTGTAGTGTCACTATAGGCTATAAAACAGCTGCTGTGCTTGAACTTCGGGATAGCTCCACATCAGTGGTGGGTGACGCTAATTTAGTACAACACTTATCCAACTCATAAGGGTTTTGGTGGCTTAATTAAGGTGCTGGCTGAAAGGCTCTCAAAAAAGCATCCTTCCCTTTAAGTTGTGTGTGTGGGGGGGTTGTGTGTATACATATTTATGAAATAAACAGTAGGATTATCTCAATAAGAAGTAGGAATATAGAATGAAATGGCTGCAAACTGTCTTATCGATGTATTTAGGTTGAGATGGATTTGAGCAAGACTTGCCCCTCAGTTTTTCAAGACAATAATGCATGTTTCAGAGGATATTTTTCTTCTTTTCATGGTACTGTAACTTCAGGTCAAAGCTTGATCAAAAAGCTTGATATTTTTACCTTCTCTCAGGTTTTGTCATACAGTTATTTAAACATAGGTTTTTTGATTTAATTTGACAATCTTTACGTACTGGCTTGCATGGTAATTGAGTCTACTTGTCTTTTTCAGGGCACCAGCAGATCTAACTAAGTCAGAATGTCTCAGTTACAGTCCAGATTTCTATTTATTACCTACCTCACCGAGAAAGACAAGGTGAGTTATCATTCAGTACAGAAAAACTGAAAGGCATTTATATGCTTGAAGTACTGTATAACCATCCTGCACAGAAGCACAGTGTTTTTAGTAAATGTGTTACAGCTGAACCAAATCCCTCTAAAAAAAATCTATAGAGCCCAAATGGTCTATGCAACCGAGGGCAGAGAGCTGGAAAGCTTACCTCCCACCCAGGACCAAAAAAAAAAAAAAAAAAAAAAAAAAAAAAAAAAAAAAAAAAAAAAAAAAAAAAAAAAAAAAAAAACACCCTCCAGAGATTATTGATACAATGGCTTATGGCAGATTGCTCCTTAGCCTTACAACTTACATTCTGTTTGATAAATTCATGAAGTGACAGTCACAGCCAGTGTTCAAGACTGTAACTAAAAAAAAACTCCTAATTTTCACTGGTTAGACCTCCAATAAGCAAGAAAATGTGAACATATACCTATGTATATATCAAAGCTGCAATCTTTGTAAATGCTGTCACTGTTACTTATGGCTGGGATGATGCTAATACTTGAAAATATTTCAGTGGGAAGCCAATTTCAGACCTGCAAATTGTAATCACAAAGATAATATTTCAAGGCTCTTCCTAGAAAAGGATGTTAGTGGATCAAGGAAGAAGAAAGCTGCCTGTCCCAGTTATTTCAGTAGCAGATTGGATGAGGCTATCCTACACATCAATTTGAGTGGGAAGTGCCCTCAAATTCTTTTTCATGTTGGGCTACTACTTGTCTATTTAAATTAAGTACATTTTGTGAACAAAAATTAAAAAATACACACAATTTGTAATCATGTATAAATTAGTGTCATCAGTTTCATTTTTAATTCAGTTGTGTTCCCAATGTAGCCTTTAGCTATTAGTAGCATATGTGGAAGAGAAATATCTTATTTGTGTTCAGGTTAATATTGAGTATCTGAAGAAAAAAATTTGAGGATTTACTTCGGGTAAGATTAAAAATATAAATATTTTATTCATGACTATATCATGGACCTATTTTTTTCCTGTTCTGATTTAAACAAAACTAGAAGTGAAGAAGATCATAGCAAATTTTTATTTTTACTTTGACTGTGCCATTTGGCTGAAGTATCCTCGTATAAAAGTCTGAATTATAAGTGGCATTTAACTTTTGTTTTTCACATTAAAAAAAATTTAGGTAGATAATCTTAAGCTATGAAGAGCATTTTTTGGATTATTAAAAAAGTGTTGACATTTATTGGCCAAGAGCTCGGCATGTAGTTGCAAAGGTCATCAATGAGTAAACAGACATTAATGGTTAGCTGGATAACTGGTACATAAACAGGTCATATTAATAATTAACACAGAGGAAAACTGGCAGTTTACAGCAAGCTTAGGAAAATAGCTGGTAGAAATAACTTTGAAAGGGCAAGAACCAATATTTAAAAGGCATCTAAAAGTTAAACCTAGAGGAGTCGAATTTTAAGGCATTCATTTCTCGTTCTTTCTTCTCTCTCTCAACTTACAATTTATTTTTTAATTCACAGAGAGTAAAGTTATTTGAATCACTGAAAAAATATTGCACAGCTGTTTATTCTGCAATTGATTCTCAGACTGGTCTTGTTGACAGCTCTGCAGAATATAAAATATTTAAAGAATTGATTTCATCCCCAAATATATATGTTCAAAAAAATAAGATAGTTCCTCCTTTTGTTCATTACTGAAAAGATATTAAAATGTATGAATATTTGGATTTAACATTCCATCAATGTTCATTAGAGCTGCCTATTGGTTATAAGCAAAATATACTTACATTGCAAACGGTACAAGTTTTACCAACACCTTTTTTCTAAAATATTTAAGTCTCAACATTTCTCTCCCAAGTTCTAAAGAGCAAGAATTTTTTTTTCTCAATTGTGTTTTGCTTGTCAGCTCAGCTGCAGCTTTCCCGTGCCCTGTCTTTTTTTTTCCAGATTAGTACCAAAATTACTACTGGGAGGTGTGACAGTTGAGTGCATACAGGGTTTTGCTACAGTTACAAATACATGAACTCACGTCTCATTGTTAGGTCAACAATTAGTCCTAATGGACTTGACTGTAAGTAAATACCTGGTCATTGATGCTAGGAAATAAAGGCAGCTAGATCTGAGGCTAACTGCATCTCTCCTAGCATGTTTTCACAGTGCCAACACAGTGCACAGTTTCACCAACACCAATAGACTGGCTTCTTATTTTTAATTATTTTAAGAACTAGATTGGAAGGGACCAGAATCTACAAACACTGCAACAATAAGCATGCCAGTACTCATATGCTAAAGGTCTATGTAGGAAAATCTTCCTACAGATAAATATTACAATTTTCTAGTATGATATCAGAGAAAAAAATGTGGTTTTGAGTATTAAATAAAATTTGAAACCATTAACAAAAATAAAAACATTGGAAAAATATTACAGCATCTAGTATCTTCTAGATGGTACTGTCAGAAAGCAGAGCAATAGAAGAGAGGGTGTAGGAGGAAAGCCAATAGAATATCTGGAATATTTCAAGGTGAAACAGAAAGAGCTTCTGATGATGAGCTTGGAGAACCAGCACTGTTCTGTGGACCTGGAGATGTGACCAGTAACACATAAAACAATGCTTTGAGTTACACTGGCAGAAGAGTCTTTCTCCCTGGCTCTCACAAGAATGCAATTTATTAATTTTTTTATTAATATGCAGAAGTCATCATCTTTGCATGTGAATATATGCCTTTTGCAAATCCAGTAGTATTTATGTTTCCTTACAGTTTATCAGCAGTCTCAGGCTTACAATGTAATTTTGCCTAATAACTGGACTAAAGAATTGAGAACTGACCACACTTCTGCCACCTAATAAACAGAGGGTCATTTCATTTTGTGGACCCTGCTCCTTGTTCTGAAAGCAAAATAAGACATACCATTTTAACTTCATCATATTGAGGTCTAGTTAATGACAGTAAGCTACTAGTTAATACCTGTTATACCCATCACTCCAAAAATAGTTCTTGTTATGGTAGGATAAGAGGGTGTAGACCTTAGATACATCCTTGTCCTTAGCATTTCTAAGATGCAGACAACTACATGCCAACTGTGCCTGGTCTTGTGCATCCTGTTTGGCATGACATGAAGCTTGATCCCACCTGACACATTTCATTCCTTCCCTCCACCATCTCATGGCCAGGACTCTCGTTCTGTCCAACAACCAACATATGCAAAGCTGATACTGAAGTCCTCTATTTGATCTAGATTTTTAAAATACATATTCACACAGTAGAAATCTCTCTGGAGGATGAAGGGCTCTCTATTTGGAGTGGATGTTTGATTCGTTAACTGCTTGTTTCTGTGACTCAGAAGATTCATGGTCTCAAGAGGTCAATAGTTATTGATATTCATTGCAACAAAAGTCTGCTTAATGTTTTTAGAAATAAAACACCTTCTATTTGTTTAAATTCCTTATTCAATACAGCCATGGGTTTCTCAAGACATTTAATGGACATTTCAATATACGACCCATTCTTATGCTTGGACAGCTGTATTTCTTCACCCTCTCCTTCCTAAAATATATCTTTTTTCTCATAAATTTACCTTAAAAAATTATATCTTTATCTAATTAATTGTAGTATTCTTTAATCCTTTTAATGCCACTAATATATATACTGAGGCACTTTACAGTCTGAGTCAAAAGGCCATTTTAGCAAAAGAATATTGCAGCTGTGTTGCCTGCAACATCTTAGAAGGTAGCATCCGCAGGGAATGGGACAGCATGGTAAAACACTGATACACAAATAACAATGTCACATTTTGGAACGAAAACCAGTCCATGGTCTTGCTCATTACAAGCCATTTCTGTGTCTCTGCAAGGCTCCACAGAAATGGTGAGGTCTGCTCCCTAGGCCAGGAAGGAGCAGATACTGAAGCAACAGAGAGGAGACATGTTTTGCACTGCTAATCCAGTTAAGCCCAGTTTTTTCAGGGTTTCTTCTGCAGTAATGTAGAGAGTGGTGCAGCTAGGAGGAAAGGATGAGCCTGAAAGATATAGGGAACAAGAACAGAGGGAGCAGATACCCCCTAGTCCTCCCCTCTCTCAGAGAGAGAATTCCTGAGCCAGGGTAACTAATTCTAGCCGTCAGGCTACAATACCTAATATGAAGCGACACTTTCGTCCTCTGAAAATTTTACTGCTCCGCTGAAATAATGAAGCTGTGCATGGTGGACAAGCTTTTACCCCAGGCCCTCATTTTGCAGTTCTTCCTCTACTAAGCCTACAGAGAAAGTCCAAAATAGACACTCTCTAGAGGATGGGACAAAGTGAAGATCAGGCCATGAGCATGTACACCAGTTAGCTCCACCATCCAAGCTCCAAACTGGTCATCAAGGCAGGAAACAGCAGAAAAGACAAGAAACATTTGAAAAAATATGTGTTCAGGATTTCAAGAAAAAAAAAAGAAAAAGAAAAACAGATATAAAAAGGTGAAAGTCATTAAAAAAGGTGGTTTAAATTTAAGAATAAATGCAATGGCATAGCCACATTCTTTAAAAGCTTTGCTCCACTCTGAATGGCTTTGTTATTAGTGATTCTTAATGCATGAGATAGTGGTTTGGAATAAATCTTTAAGTAATTCAAAACAAGGACTCTTCAGTAAATAGTTGAAATTAAAGGGGGAGTTAGAGTCATCTGGTTTCCATTAGGATGATAAAATAGTTCACTTGAAACCTTTTACAAGACGCTTTGTTACTGGGAGGTGTCTGTGCATCTCACTCCATCACTAGCCATTTGACACAACATAAAAGGCTTCAAAAGCCATGCTAGGCCTCTTAATCAAAAACTAATTGTAATAGATATTGGGGAGTGTTAACACTGTGACCGCTAGGTTGTATCTTCAGTATATAAGCAGGAGTGAACATTAAACACAACCCTGAGCTGATAGGGCTTATCAGAATTTCAGAGTTAAGTGCTAAATACTGTAGCCCAGTATCGCCATGCTATTGCTTTGTACCACTTTTGGAGTTAATTGTACTGTAGGGCTTCATCTTCCCAAAGAAATTCATAGCATTGGCAGACACACTGGAAGCCTACTGAAGAAACTGCTGCAGTTTACAAGGGTTCTGTGAAATTGCAGGGAAAAAAAGTAGTAGTTTCTACCTCACTGTCTAATGCATTTACTTAGAAAGAGGAGTTTTTCCCCTCACTTTTACCCCATAAGAAAAATGAGCTGTTTTCCCCTTGCAAATTTTATCTGTTGCTAATGCTATAGCATTACAAAGCCACCAGGAAAGGAAGGGTTCCCCCTAACACTGATATCCCTAAAATAGTCACTGAATTGACACACATGCTTGCTTTACAGTCCCATATGCCTTATTATGATTGTTCCCATGAATGTTTACAGTGCTCATGAAAGCAGCTTTATTGATTTTGCTGATATGGGGTGGGATCAGAGTTACTGATTTTAACTTAATTCATGCATTTTTCCAGATAACAGATGACCTTAATATTTACACACTATTGCAACATAATAAGTCCAGGCCAGGTCCTTTTCCGTTATATGAACTGTTGAAAATAAGAATTACATTTTTTTTAAGCAAGAAGCTCAAAATCAGATCGTAGTACAGTGAAGAAAACAGAGATAGGGCAATTTACTCCAGCTGAGAATGTAGCCCACAGTGTAAAATTCCTTGTTCAACACAGTAAAGTGCATTAAAAAGACTGCTGCTGTTATTTCTCATGAGTTCATTATAACCTGTATGCTACTAAAATCTCCAGACAGCTGTGTTCCTTTTTACTCCAATTTCAAACAATATAATTAAAAAAGGATTCAATGAAATGTAGACACTTCTACCATTTATGCTGGAATGCTGGCACCATCCAAAATCAGCCAGTCTGTAAATACCAGATTAGTATCCATGAAGCAAAGGCTTTTATTCTGTGAAAGCATATTCAAAAGAAAGTCTTAACCTTTCTTAGTGAATAATAAGCTTTATTTGTAAAACGCAATATTATCTCAAATGTTCTAGGAAGCTGGAAGAGCTGCAAATGTTAAAACATAAAGAAACATTTTTGGACATTTAAGTGGAGGCAAATAAGGATGATGTACTTTTCCCCTATTAGTTTACTATATAAACGAGAAGACATTACAGAGTGAAATTTAATTAAAGTAATTGACCAAATTGCATTTTGTAGTAGTTATTGTCGTTAGCAGCCCTGACTCCTCTGTCAAAAGGATTTGTTGAAAATTATTTCTAAAGGGTATTTATTATGAATATTAATCTCTTCAGTAAGTACCATCAACATATTAAAATTCATTTGAAGCACTTTATGGAAGACTGCAAGTAGAAATGACTGGTAAAAAACAAGGTGTCTAATTGTGTTATCTTGGTTCACATGTAGTTAAACAAGAGGTAGAACAGGGAGAAGAAACATAATAAAAGAATATGGGATATATTATGATGAAAATGTGCTTGAAGGCTACCTGATTTTCAAAGAAATTCAGGCTGTACTACCTGGAACACTGATGACTCTCCTGTTTATAGCAGGTTTTTATACAGTCTTGCACTGTCTCACTGGAAAAGTCTGATTCTTCGGCCAGTATGGTAATTTCTGTTTGATCTTTTTCCTGACTGTTTGCAGGAAGTATATAATTAAGATGGATCAGAATTCCTAAAGAAAATTTGGTTAGCAAGTGCTCTTAACCTTTGCTACTCCTACCCCCAACAAACAACTCAGATTTGGTATTTGATGCCCCAAATTTCAGCAGTCAAGCAACACTCTTAGGTAAGGGGAAGGACACATTTTTAAACCATCTTTCCAGTACATACATGAAAGACTGTGTAGAGTCACATCACTATCTATTATAACAGCTGGAACAATACAGCTTTCACTAGTCAATACTACTTGATCTTCTCATTGAAGAAAAGAAGTGCAGGTGAGGTGAGAAGGAGAAGGACTGGCAATGAAAGAAAAAGAAAACTTTGTAAAGGAAGAAACATCTAGGAATTGTTGACCCATTCTTTTCAATTTCCCATGTTCTGGAGACAGGATTTGGAGACTGATGGCTCTTTACAGGAGGGAGAAACAGCACTGCTGAAATTCCCATAGTCGCAAGTTACAGATTTGGACAGTTTCAGTCCTCTTCCACATGACCTTATCCTTTCTGTCCTCTACCTCTTTGAACTTCTTTTCTTTCCCTTTCAACAAAACCCTCTGCAGTCTTAGTACCACTTATGTTTAAAACAAACCATGACGGTAATAAGGCCTAAGTATACACAAGTTGGTCATCTCCAGTTTTGTTACAGCTCTAGACACCAGCTTCTCTTGTCCTTTTAATAAGGGCTCAAATCTCTATCGTTTTAGCACTCTGTCTCAGTTTTGCCTGGCGGCATTCCTGTTCTTATGAAATAAACAGGCAGATTATTTTTCCCATGTAAATACTGTTCTGCATCTGTTCATGTTGAAGAGCACCATTTCACAGAAACAGTTTTGGTAAGTGTGATCAAATGTAGCACAGAGGAGCAAGTGTAAGGTCACAGATTTCCTCAAAGTCAGGTCTTAGAAGAGTCACTTCAGCTCATTGCCTCAGCTCCCACATGCCTACAATAACTATCATTATCCCCACATAACTAGTTAACATTCATACAGTGCTTTGGACATAAGAGATCACTAAGTTCAATTGACACTCAGTTGATCCTGATTTGAATGGCAGGCACAGATTTACGAAGAAATAGGAAAGGAGGCTTTATCCACATATTAGCACTAGTCAGTGTGGCTGCAGCTACACAATCCCCAGCTTAAACAAGGGCTATCTCTGCCACTGAACTAGTGACCTGGAAGTAAAAGCCCCAAACCAACTCTATTCCTGAACACAGGAAAGAGACAAACCATTTCTATAACTGAATATGGCAAAAATCCTTAAGGGAGTCCACTGATTACACTACTGAGATTTGCATGAACTAACTAGGGTAAATAATTAGACTATATTTTAATTAATATATGAGTGCCTGCTAGCATAATATAGTTAAATTTGTGCCACTCTTAGAGCTGAATGAGAAAAATTTGTCCTATTTGTGGTGAAATGGTAATCATGACCTTTTCAAGAAAGAGATAAAGCAGGAAAAACCATACAATACCTTTTTGTGCTGTAAGAAGTCAAGAGGTGCCTCTAGTTCACCAAGTGCCCATGTTCCTCTTTTCTAGGTAGCAAACCTGAATATGACAAAAGTGTCTCTGGTGAAAAGAGAAATAAGCCACACACACACACATACACATATATATATGACACAGATCACAAAATGAGGGCTAAAAATACAGCTCAATTACTTGAAGTATATCATTTTTTTCAAGTTTGACCTTGTCATTACTTTGAAGCACCTCTGTGTCATATGAAAGAGGCCTTTCTCTACAGAGAAGAAAAAAATACCTGCATTTTACAGCACAGGCTCTCCCAAAACCTTGCACCCTGGATAATGTTACAATCTTGGGGAGCAGGCAACCCTTTACCCCTATAATGCTGGTAGTTTCACAGGTCCACAAATGATCCACCTATAGTGGTTTTCTTGCACTATCCTTCCTGCTTTCACCAAGAGTCAGACCTAATTCACTCCCAATGCAGCTCTTCAGTAGAGTTACCCCGTCATTCAGCCACCGTCTATTCATTCAGTAGTTACTGACAGCCTTTCCATCAGGAGCAGGAACAGAGAAATAATTAATCCTTTGGACTTCTAAACAAATGACAACGTTTTTGCATATTGGTTTGTGATTCAAAAACAGTACGTTTTTCAACAGGCACACTCACTGGAAGGGGCCCGCTGCATCTGCCAGCTCAAAACGGCTCTGCAGTACCAGCTGTGGCATCCTGCACCCATGGCAAGGCAGGAATCCAGTGCTCTGATTTTTAGGTGAAGTCTGCAAGAACTCTCCTCTCTGGGGCATCAGCAGGAGTAAAAGGGTAAGGGATGTAGAGGAGGGCTTGCCAGCAGACAGATGCAATGTATGCATTACAGCTGCTATTTGGGTGCAACCCAAGGATCCTGATGGCCTCAGGAGGGGAGCAAATCACACAAACCACTGGGCTTCCTCTCCTTTTCAGGTCCATCACTTTGGTATCTGAACACCTTCCAGAATACCAAAAGGGACCCTCCACAAGGACCCTCCATATCCTCCTTTCCTCTCCCAAGGGACATCCAGCTGCAATGCCAGGGACACCTGAGGGGTCCTGACCAAGGGAGCTGTGATGGGGAACTGCCTCCCAGCAACACAGGGCCTAACTCTGCTAAGAAAGTGCTGCTGTGCCAACGTTACAAAAGGAAAGGCCTTCGAAGTCTACCTTTCCCAAGGTGGCAGCTGATCTCTGCTCTGTGGCAGCCAGCATGAAACATGAGGGCTTGATTTTCAGATGGTGGGAGGCTTAGCACTTCCTGAAAACAAGACCCATTTAAGTTGTCACAACCGCAGTCACCTTGAAAGATTTAGGCCATACTGTCTGGTTAGCTGGCCATTCCCCTAGCACTGTCGCATTTATCAAAAACATCTGACAATCTTCCCCCCTTCAGAAAGCTTTTTCTTTTTTAATCTCTCCCTGAAAATTAAGGTGTCTTGGCTAATATTATTGCTCACCCAAATTTCTCCTACTTTGGCCCACACAACACAGAGGACAACCCCTTCTCTCCCCCAGTATCACTTATCGAAGAAAGGCTGAAGGAGTCACCGCACAATTCAGACGTAACATTAATCTTCCCCCTGGCCTCTCATTACTTTGCCAATAAGATGATCTTCCTCACACTACATTTCGATATATTTGACATCTGTCATAAAACTCAGTTCACACATATCTGTCTTCTGGTAAAATGACTCATCCTACAGAGACCCATACTGTACTGTTAGAGTCTTGCCAGAAATAATTATTGACATATTGTCAACACATCCAGCCTACTGTATTAATAGGAGTCATAAATTACTAGCCTTTTTTCTTCCCTCTCCCTACCAAAGAAATGAGGGGACATACAGCAGGAAAACAGGTACATGGCATTCCAGTGATTAATTCAGGCATGCCCACTCATTGCTTTTTAAAAGACATACTCAGTTTAATCTTATCTAAGAGAACAACTAGCTCCAGAATTCATTCAAAATTGATAACGAATTTCCCTCTTTTTGGTATTGTTTTTTCTACTTCATTGTTACACAGGTTAGACTATCTCCAAATGAAACCCAACTGCAAACTTCCTACAACTGTAGCTAATCAACAGTACTAGCTACTTTGGAGAAGGGTGTTACAGACAAATAGAGATTGGACTATCCTCAGCATAAAACCACTTACTGGCTTGAAGGGAAGAATTTAACCTGTTCTTGGTACTTGCAGCACAAGTGAGACAAAACTTTTTGTTTCATCATGTATATGCAGTGCTTGCTAGTCCACCTAATTTAGTCTCTGAAGTACACTGGAGGATATTTTCCTGCTCTTTTTGAAAGGGTAAGGTTTCCTCCATAGTAAAAGGAGAAAGAGAGAAACTGAGATTACAACCATTGTCTGGGGAGATGAAAAGCCTTTTCCGGAGCCAAAATGCTACTGGGTCACTGGGTTTAAACACTGTTACAGGTCCTCCTTGAGGCTGCTAGAGTTGGTTATGTTACCACATTCTTGCAGCTTAGGGTGTCACAGGCTTCTCTCGCTCCACACATTAGTATTAGAGGCACAATGAAGTCGTTAAAGTAGACCCAGAAAAAGAGGCACAAGCTTTGCATTAGTGTGGTGACTCAGTTGTAAATGGGTACCAGGGAAGTCAGTGATAGACACCACGTGATGTCATGCTCCATGGCTACAAGAAAAGGCCATTAGACTGGGGTGATTAAGGTATGCCAGTCTAGAGTCAGGCAGAATTTGACCTTTAGCAGGTGAATACAATGGTCTGTAGTACTCCACCTTTGCTTTCCTGGATAGTAGGTCCATGATATCCTTGCTAGAAATGGGGAGAACAGATGCCCTCTTGGGAAAGGTGTTTTTTGCTTTGTACCAGCAAGCTTCAGAAGGCCAATACGCCATAGAACATAAGAAGACTTCAGCATGTGGGTTTGCTACGGGCAGTGAAAGGGAAGGGAAAATCCACTGAAAGTCATTCATGCATAGCAAACGTGCTCTTGGGAGAATACTCCTATTTCTTGCCTGAATCTAGTACAAAGGCTAATGCCCATTTTAGAGCCACCAACTCTCATCCTGTCAGTGATGAATACAGTCTCAGTGCCAAAAAAAACAACTCAAATCTTTCTGACTAACCTTAATTTATTTTTTGATGAGCACACCAGCAAACTAAGCAGATGAAGAAGGTCTGCACATTGCAGAAAGGCTCCATGGGCTCAGCAGTAGCAAATACATTACTTTAGTATTTTATGGTTTTGGTCCTTCCATATATACATGAGCACTGAGTACACCTCAAACTAATTAATAAGCTCCTCTGTATCCTTGTGCATTACCTTTCTTTTTCCCCTTTGATTTATATACAAATTATTTTTAGAAAAGAGAAAAAAAAGTTTCATAAAAAAAAATGAGGTCTTGCACTTCTGTTCTTCATCTCAGTGGCATTTCAGATTTGTGGGAAAAGGGAGGAGGGAGGAAAAGGTCGAGGCTGCCCTCACTCTTTTCACCTCCCTTCCCCCAAAACCTCTCAGGCATCCTCACAAAAACCAACTCCCTACCCTCCTCCCCCTCAAAACTTAGGTGGTTATATTCACAGAATCCTAGGTATCTTTGACCTATACTCTGTCCATTTTCCCCCAATTTTTATAAGGCAAAGATGTTGTTATAAGGCAGTTCTTTTTTAATAGGCTATCTGGGGGTGGCATACACCTAGAATAATTGACTTTATAGCACTTCTTCTAACCTTATGCTGTAGGTACTGTACAATGGGAGAGGTAAATGAGATATATGGTTCAAGTGTTGAGTTACTGAGCTATCCTGGGCCAAAAAGAGACCATTTAAAATACTGTTAATTGCAGCACCCCTAAAATTGCTCTAGATATTTTCAAGATTAAAATTAGCTAAGGTAAGAACATAGAAAGCCACTCATGCTTTTCTGCTTAGGCATTGCATTTTGATTCACTGAAGGATGCTTTCATTATTAACTTTGGTAACATTTAAATTAAGTAATACTGTGATGGAGGAAAGGAGGGAAATTAAGAGCCTTGGGAATATTTTTTCTCTTGTTTAATTGCAGTGCATTTGGTGCATTCCAAAAAAGAGTAGATCTGCTCTTCAGAGAAAAAGAAAGTTTCTAACCTCCCCACTAGTTGAGACAGTTTGGCAGCACACAGAAGGATAGAGAATTATCGTCTGTCCAGGGAAATCCACCCCCTGCTTCTCCCAACCTTCTTTCACATGGTGCATGCAAGATGTTCCTGCTCACTTCATCCTCAAACATTTAAACACTTTGAGGACCACACACCTACAATGCGTTATTTGCAGGGCTTTTTAAGCCTCAATCCAATGTGCATGCATGTGTATCTGTGGGTGGGAATGGCTGGATAATGTTACTGTGATAGCTGATGATAATATTTCTACCAATTGTTAAGCTTCCTAAGTCTCCACTTTGTGAATGCTTCAGCATATCATTTTCTGAAAAACGCCGCTTTCCTCACCTAAGGAAAGGTACGAGTCAATAATGTGTTCATGTGAGATTATCTAGGAGCCTCTGATTCACTCCAGAGTAAAAAAAAAAAAAAAAAAAAAAAAAAAGTCTCCCTTACACAAATGCGCCTTTCTAAACACTTTAGGGGTCACATGGTTCACTACAGGATTGTGTCAGTACAGCCATAAAATAAAGGTGGCAGTTCAGTTCAAGCTGTCTTTAACTAGCAGAGTAGCAGGTACTGCAGAAATACAGATGTGGTGTATTCTCAGCTGCTTAAAAGCGGCTTCTTGCCTGTAAGTATTCTGCTCTTATTTCAGACACTAGGAAAATGAGTGAAGGATGAATAAGTATGTTTCTTCAGTTTTTTAGGAAAGCTGTGGGAGTAGAGTTTATAATTTGAGTCAAATTCCTAATCCCCTTCAGATTTGTAAAATCAGTAGGAGTTCTTTCACTTTCATCTTTACATGCATGTACTGTTGGGTGAAGTTAGAACAAAGGAAGGTGAAAAAGAATAAATAAGGGTTTTTTAAAATAAAATGGATTTAAGGAAGACAAAAAAAAGTAGCAGTCCTTCCACTGTCTTGACAAAAACAAAGGAAAATTATTACTCTGATTTACGTGGGAATATTTAATCAGTCATTGGCTTTTGGGAACTACTACTCCATCTCAAATAAAGCACAATATCTTTTGTGACTTTTTTAAAAAATATTGTTTAAGACCACCTTAGGGCCCGACTCTTCTGACTGTATCATGCCTTTGTTTCATATTTTTTCTCAGTTCTTCCTCTTTCTTCACTGCATCAAAACACAAAACTCTTTGTTTTGTCCCAAGGTATTCACAAGTTTGACCCACCATAACCATTCTACCCTCTCACTATCTCTTTTGCACTGAATCAATCAAACCTGATTATCCACTTCTTCCTCAAGCAGTCTCAGTCTCAAAGGTTCTCAAACTCCTTAAATTAACCACTGTTCATCCCTCAAAACACCTGACACACTTATTCTGCAGCATATAGGAAATTTCCATCTGATCACAGCTAGATAGACAGTAGATTTTACTTCTTGCTTGTGATCAACTCATTAAAATTATGAAACTGTACATACAATTCACACATTTGTGAAAGCATCCTTCTAATGCTTCCAGTTTTCTTTTTTATTCAGTATATTTCACTTTCTTAGCATTTAAGATCTGACCCAAAATCCATTAAGTTATGGGGGAGAGCGGGAGGGGCCTACTTTCCAAAGCTTTATGTATCAAGCCTTTCTCCTCATTTCTTTTGAGGCAATGGTTCATTAGCTACCATTCCCAATTTACTTCAAGTTTAGTGCCCAGTTTTCCCTAACTACAGTTATGATGCTCAGCAGTTTTGCAAATCACGTTCTACATGAGAGATCTGGGTAGCCCTGGGGCAAAGGACTTCCTTTAAGAGTTCTGTGAAAGGTAATTAAGAAATTTAAATCTAATGTTAGGAGTTTTAAGTTTACCATCGAAGAAAAAAAGATCATATGGATAGACAGTTAAAAAAATAGCCAAAAATCACTGTTGTAGGTATCTGTAGATTGTCCAATACTACAAGGTTCTGACTAGATAAAACCCTCTAGATTTTACAGTAAAATAAACAGTAATAATTATTTTGTTCTGATCATCCTATTAGGCTCCACTGCTCTCATCCTGAGAGCTCCCCTCGTTTGAAGGAGAAGTCTTTCTTCCATAGATCACTAAAGAAATAGCTTATAGGAAAAGTCAGTCTATGCGTTAGAGAAAAAAACAGCCCTAAGGAAAAGCTAAGCAATAGAAATGAATCACGCATTTCCTCCTGAAAGCAGAGACATTTCCATTTATGTTTATCTTCTGTGTGAACAAGTTCCCTGGTCTGGGTCCCAATTCTTTTGAAAGTCCCATCCCCCATCACTGCAAGCCTCCTATGCTGGCTGACAATCTCACTGTCCCAGTGGCTGTCATGGGAGGTCATGATAGATGGCTACATTACAATCCTTTTAGAAGGTTCATGTTCATATTATACCCAGAGACCTTTTTTGATCAGTAGTCAAATCAAGTCTTTTTAACTGTATATACCCACAAATATATTTATTTATTTTACATATATGTGTGTGATTAAGTGGCTGGAGCATTGGTAAGGTGAACAAAATACTTCAATAGGTTTCAGCACTTTGGAACCCAAAGCGGAGGAATCTCATGAGTAAACATAGTCATTTGCAGCATGTGCAGTATTTTTTAAATATTTTAGTCAAAGGAAGAACAGTCAGGGTATTTTCATTCTGAGAAGCACAGAGACTTGAAATAACTAGGTTTTGATACTAGCCATATTGCACTTCACTTTTCCTCAGCACAGAATGCCAGCTTGTTTCTTCAAATTAAGACAATATGCTTATAGTGATGAACCTTATTGGCCATCTATCTTCCTTTTGTAATCTGGCTCTCATCAAGCTGAAATGGAGCCATTTCTTCTGACTGTGGCTGATTAAACACAGAGTAAACCTAGATCTCTGAGGAGGCTCTAATGATTCTCCACAGGCCTAGTGTCAGCCTGGCACCTGCAGCATTCAGCTTCCCCATTTCCATCATAAAATGAAGCATCTGTTACAGAGAAGTGTTATCTTTTTATCATCGATGGTATCTCTCTGTTTGAATTCACCTACCCCATTTGGTATAAATTACAGCCATTTCATATGTAATGAATGGTCACACAGGATGCACTTTGGTTATTGCGGGTTAAAAGGGCACAAAATCCTTTTACTAAATCTCTACTAAACTTGGTGAAAGTTAAGACTACATGGTTTGTGTAAAACCTTCCTTCTTACAACAAACAGGAGGAAATACTTATCACAGCTTAATGCTCAAGCATTTTTGTATTGCTTATCTAAATACTGGCCTTTGAGTTCTTTGGAAACAATTCTGCGGAAGCATTATTAGTTGCAGGGAACAGAAACTAGGAGAAACATGTTCATGCCAAAGACATTTCTGTCTCAGTAACTTGATTAACTCTAAGCCTAAAATGAAAAAGTAGACAAGATTTGTTTGCTGGAAAATTTAGTTGCCAACTTAGAACCTGCTGCAAATCCCACAGAAGTCAACTGGCATATTTTCAATGATATCAACAGAGTTTGTTTGGATCAGGCCAAAGATCAGCCAGCTGTTTACATTTTGTGCAGTCCACATGCGCCTCTACATTTTACTGTCTTCAGCCTTCCATTTGAACTAAAAAGAAGGCAACTTTGTCTCAGAAACCATTCATTTTCAGCTACTGTAGATTTGGGGCATAACTTTGCAAGCATTTTGCTGTTATCCACCTACAATAAGGATGGTCTGGACAGCTTCACAGAAACTTCCAAATACTCTAAAACTCAGAAACAAAACTTTGTTCATTGCTTCTTGAAGTGCAAACAAAACTTTGGGGAACAATAAGATTATAAAAAAGCAATCAAACAATTCCCATTTATGAACATGTAGCTGCAAGATACAGAAGTGGGGGCAACAACTGCCCAGTAGTTTCCTTGGTCATGTGAATCTGAGAGACATTGCTGTAAGATAATGATGACTTTGACAACATTTAAAGAGTCCAGATAAGAGCAGGCCTTCCATGTTAGATCTTGCAAATACAGATAAAGACTTTAGTCAACTAAAAAACAGTACAGAGATACTTTCCAGTAGCTAGCTCAAGTATCAGGCTTTAACTATCTGGAAGGGAGCAGAGATTAACACCACCTACTTCTTGGCTAATTAGTGGTAGCCAATCCCTGACAAGTAGATTAAACTAGGATAGGAGAGGCAGTTACAGTCCACAGCATTTCCTTCCACTCATCTTTATACCCTGCACTCTGAACAGGATATGCCACCACTTGAGCCACTACAATTTACAGCCCATCATATTTGAGGAGGTTGATACGAATATCCATTTGCAGTAGTCTCTCTAGGGTTCATGTTTCTGCTACATGATGCAGGTTGTTATATTGTCCATCTCACCAAGACCGCAGGAGATTTCTTTTCCTCCTGTTTGTTAACAAAAGGATAGAAGATACAATGGATAAAGTAGTATTATCTACATTCTGTTGAATTACAGATGTTGAGTGATCAAAAATTGAAGTGACAATCAGAAAGAGAAAATGATACCCACAGCCACTTTAGTCGTTCATTTGTCTAGTTATTTTTCATGGCATGTAACAGGCAAAATAATTCAACTGCACAGAAGCAATTTTAATACTTCATCAGGTTTAAACTTTCAAATACTTGTTATCTACAAAGGGCTGGGGGAGATAGTGGGGAAAATGGGTCCACTGGGGGAAAAAAAAATTATCCCTGTGAAAATAAGGGTAAACCCGGATGCATTTTCATGATCATTTTGCATGCCTGCATTATATGGCAACTTTCTATTGATCCATTTTGTAGCAAGCAAAATCATATTGTCCTATTACAACAGCACACTTGTTATTCCAAATAATTAGAACATGAGTCATCTTAATATCATAGCTGGCTTTAGTGATATATGGGGATGATGACTGATGAGTCCAATGAATGTTTGACTCATGAAGACTTAATATGCAGCTGAAAAGCTCAGTTAATTCAGAAGAGACGCAGCATAGAAGTGATAGCATCTTGTACAAGCAAGATTCAAGACAAGTAGAAAGCAGTAAACTAGTGATGAAAACAGCTTAGGATTTCTCAAAGCAGCTGAAAAATGGAAGAATGTTTTCATTAAAAAATTCGAAATTCAAGTGGTTTCCACTTGACAAGTAAAAAAATAATTTTTTAATTTTTCTACTGTTTACATCATTTTTGTAAGTATTGGAATTATTTTTGTTCCCTGCCCACTTTCTCTCATGATTCCTTTCTGTTACTTGACTTGAAAAGTGAACAACATCCAATATTGCAGTCTGTTTTGGAAAAGTTATAACAGCAGAAGTAAGTGAAATAAGCCCAACCACTTTAAAGAGTTTTAGTTTTCCTCTGCTCCCTTCTGTAACTTCTCCAGAGTTAGATTTGAAATAGTCTGAAAATAGGAAAAATGGGAAGGAGAAGGATGGGGAGTGCAAAGGGAGAGGAAAAAAGAGCTGGGAAAAAACCTATAAATATTTTAAAATTTTGTATTAAAAAAATATTTTAAAACATTATTTCTTATTTAACTAAACCCAAAATAGGAAAATATGATCAGCTCTTGCTTTATTCTCTTCTCATAGGTACCAACCATTGCCAGATAAGTAGCAATATTTCCATTTAAATGTTTTAGGACGATGTCAAGGTATGAATCTTGCCTCTGTTCTGTGTCAGATACAATTTATTTTAAATGTCACCTTCTGTAAGCCCTTCCACTTGGTATATCTCAGTCAAAAAGGTGCTCCAAAATTAACCGTCTTCAAAGCTGCTGAAACTATTAAAAGCTTGTCTCAGCAGCTAGACACCCTGAGGGTGAACAGAAAGCAATTAGGGCCAAAGAGACCAGATAGTGTTTTCTTCCTGCATGGGACAGCTCTGGGTGAAGTGGAATGTTCCGCACTTCAGAATTATGGCCAGATTTTGATTGCACATTTCAATTGAGTCAACAGAACATAAAGCACTGGAGACTAACACAAGTTGTGTATTAACTGGTGACTTTTAAATTTAAAGGATTTTGTCTGTGAAGATGCTTCATTTTTCAGAGATCTGATACCTCATACAGAAATCTGATCTGAAATGGGTCAAAAACAAGTATTTAAAAACTGGGAGAAAAGTACATTATTATCTCCCCAAACATTCCAACACTGAAGCATCTAATCACAATTTTAATGTTAAAGGCTCTGAATCTCCAGAAAGAGTCTCAGGTTTAAATTATACATGAAATACAATGCTCCCATAGGAAAAAAATGATTTCAAAACTTCACTGTTTTAAATAGTTGCCTCTCTCTAGGTTTAAAATCTAGTAGTGACTTGATCATATTTGTAGTTTATTATCTTCTTGTCATAAGATTTTGTCTTGGGATTCAAATGCTATATCATGTTCAGTGCTGTATAGCCCATATATACTGGTTTGTCTGTAGAGACTTCATTCATGGACTGAGGTTGTATGATGCTCTTCAAAATCACCAAATCATTTTGTAGTCATCCTGGGGTAAACAGATTAGAATGAAATATTGGAGGGGGGTACCAATTTATATGATTGTAAAGAACAACATGTGAAAAATGTTGTGATCACCACAGATGAAAGAACTTTGCATTGAAATTGGTCTTTCACAGCAATATCAGTCCACTGTATCAACAGCAATGTATCTGCACAATACACCAATGTCATTGACTTTCACTATTTTAAGGGCCTTTAATACTGATTACTGCACAGCGAACAAAAGCTTTTCTTGAGAAAAGTCTGAAAAGGTTGATTATATGTACATTATAGCTGAAAATGGATCAGACAAGTAGTAAGTTATGAAAGTATGAATACAAGAGAATAAAGCCATTCACTTGGCTTGAATTACTTTAGTTTATCCTCTTAGGCTGAATTGCAGCTGTGGTCTTTTGCAACTCAAATAAAAAGCATAGATCAAGATGATATAAAGATAAGTGAGTATTGCCAGCATTGGGCAATAAAATCAGTAGCTGGAATGGAAGAAAACCTTGATACACAGGGAATTTTTTTAAAGGTATAGTAATATGGGCAAAATTCAGCCAGACACAACAGTCAAGAAATTTGACACTAAGACAATAAGAAGATAAAAGCATCTGCTCTTACTTTTTTTCCCTCCTCCCCCTTAAATAAAGAGGTTAGGAAACAAAATTATTTTGGCCAGCTGGAGGCACTATACCTCATGTTCAGTCTAAAATTTGTTTGAAAGCTTCGGAGAGATGAGAGCAGGTAACAACTTTTATATTAGGCCCCACACCAAAGGGTTTATGTCACTCTCATGGAAGTTTATTTAAGAATTCAAAATTCAAAATTCTGCACTATACTGGAAAAAACATTATAAAAATAGCAGTTTCTTTTCAAAAGATTTTTCTCACATGCTTTACAATCTTACAAATAAAATTTAAGTATTAATTACTTCATGCTTGTTTCAGCATGGAAGATGCAATGCAACCATCACTGAACAGAAAGATGTGATGGCAGAATTCACATTTCTAGAAAAAGCAAACACCTCAAGAAGAACAGAGACTGATCTGCAGGTCCTCAGCAGATTTTGCAGATCGGGCAGTCAGAAAAACAATAATTTTATTTAAAAATTACCTTTCTGTTCTAAACATCACAGTAAATACAGAAGGCCCAGTGCTATTCCTCTGGAATAACACTCACACTTTTTACAATAAAAAATCTTAAATTAATTTTAGCCACTACATTAGAGGGTCATTTCCAAGAGATGAAAGTACATTTTGTAGCAGGGTAGAAGGATAACAGAGGGCAAAAAAGAATTACAATACATACTAGTATTACTGAAAAAAGAGCATGAGTTGTGATATCCATGAAATGTTAAATTTTACGCTATTCACAAGGTTCTGCATTCTTAATATCTGTAAAGAACGGTCATCTTGGTTGCTAAAATATAACCCAAACACTCAAGCCACAGGGCTAAAATACTCCAAAGTAGCCATTATGTCCAGCTGACTCTGCCATTTAGCACTTCTCCTGTAAAGTCAGTGGTGTAACCTTACTCCCCAGAAATTGGACAGGGAGTTATGCCACTGACTTCAATCTGATCTGGCTGTTGGACAAGCAACACATAGGACTTACTTAGTCCCCTTAGGACTACGCGCCACGGGGAAGGCCTCCTGGCCTTTGGAATGTGGAAGCAGTCTCAAGTGCCTTGATTGGAGGGGAAGAGATCAGAGCTGTGTCTTAATCTCTTCTTGGGACTGGCAGGAGTTTAATGCTCACCTGACTGCAGCAGAGCCAGTTTCCACCTGGTTTGCCTCAGCTTAGACACACAAAAATAGAGAAACATCAAATCAGTGTCCTCATATTGAACTACTGAAATGTGCTAAATATAGCTTCATGAACAGGACTTCCCTATACACCAAGCCTCGTAAAAAGAAGGTTAATCAGAGCACAGGACTTTTTTGAACAGTTTGCCTCAATTTCTTAGAGGGCATTGCACGTTTATGCATTTCACAAAGGTCCGTGGCAGTAAATATTGTGCCACAGAAAGAATAAGGTAAAGCAATGCTAATCTTTGTGCTTCATTTACTGTACAAATAGCTCATGTTAGCCACTGACTTCTTAATGTTTATGTATGCTAAGCGCATCCAGTCTTACTGAGAAATTCAGGCACGCATGTGTTTAGACACACTGTTTAGATGTAAGACAACTTTGTATTTAAATGTTGCAGGATATGTAAAAGCCCTCCTGCTCTTCCTCTAGATGTCACATGTGCACACACTCCTACCTGCATATACACACACAAGTGTATACACTTGCATGTAATTAATATCTTCTAGCCTATAAACAATTTGCTAATTGATGTTTGTTAAAATTAATATTTTGTCAGTCAGAATTAGCCACATGTGAAGCATGAGCTTAGAGTAGGTTGTCTCTATTAAAAGTTTTATCTGTTACTGATTTATTATCAATTTTGATCACACTGTTTTTCTTTCAGATTAACAGTTACATCATTCTGTGTAACTCTGTACATCAACCTAAATTTCATCCTAATTTCAATCGCATGCTGACTTATTTTACAACGTATATGCTGCACCCTAGGCTATCTCATAGATAAAATACTCAATTTCACATAACATAGAAACCATGTGAACAGGTGAATCAGCAAAAGGAAAGCAAAGAGCACATGCCAGATATTTTCATGAAACAGAATACCACTTACAGAGCTTGACTTTCACCTGCTTCAGACTTTTTTTATTGTAAAAGGCCATAAAAGTACTGTTTCTAGGAACAACAGAAGATTCTACTTTTTTAATCAAACACTAGTTCAGCAATGCCAGTTTCTCTAAGTATGATCTATTACCCATACGCAAATCTGGAACAACAACACTGACATGAATAGAATTAAATCTGGAGTCATTCAAAAATAGTCGAGACCCAGATCTCGCCAATCAGTAACATCTTGTTGCAGATTGCAAAACTTCTTGTTAGAATAGAAACACTCTTTTATTAGAAGACTTTAAACGAGTTGTTAGTGACGTCTTCACAGAATGAATTGGAGTATTTCTACTTTATAAAAGAGAATCTCTTCCTCTTTCTAAAGCCATCAGTTGTTTTAATTTAAATTAATATTAAAAGTTTCTTTCTTTGGGTCTACTGTCAGCTACAGGATTCTAAAGAGTCTTTATCAAAGTAGGAATGCTATGACATAAAGACCACTCACCCAAGTGATATGTATCCTCATGTTCTTTCCCCAGTTCTCTAGAGTTAATCCCAATTTACCTGCCACTTATCTATAAGAGACAGTTAGAGCCTAATTATTTCATCAAAACTGAGGAGGTAATCCAAATTTAGAGCTGGGAAGGCAAGCATCTCTATATATTTAAATTAAAAGGAATGGGTTTGTGACCATTAACACAATAGGAGATTTTGCTTTACAAATTCAGAAGGCTGCATTAAATTACAGTATGTCCCAGAAACTGCATTGTCATCAACTCAGTGGCATAGACCAGGAGCGCTCTGGAGGCTCTTCTAGGCAGTTCTTTTTCTATAAATAAGCATTGCAGCCAATCTTGTGCCATTCTGGCATCAGTAAACACAGAAATCCATAGAATTCTCCTTAAAGTATTTTGGCTACAAGCAGTGGAGCTTTAATAGGATCAGTCTTTTCCTGACAGGGCACAGTGTGTTGACTAAGTTTAGCTACGCTTTCTGATTTCAAAGGCTTCTTCCTCCGTTTTCCAACTGATACTCCCTTCCCCCTTCCTTTTTTTTTATTTTTTTCTGAGAGAGCAACAATCAAAGTGCTTTTAAACATGGTATTCATGACTACTTTGAGTTAAAAAACAAACCTAAAGTGATTCCAAGTAGCACTTAATGTAAATTTAAGGTAGGTATAAATTTTGCACAACTGCTCCACCATTCAACCACTGCAGCTAAAGAATAGTTTAGTATTTACCTTTACATATCAGACTGGAAGTTAACCATGTGAATAGTTCTATGAACTTGAAGTGACACCACATGCATGCTGAAAGTTAGAGGTGCTCAAGAACTTTGTTAGATCAGCCCAAAGGTACCATACATCATACAGAAACAAGATGACAAGATCTAAATGGAACAGAGTATTCCTCTTTAGTTTAATTACACTCAGTTTACTCAAGTGTTGGATTGCATGCAACAAAGGACTGGCCAACTTGATTACTGCAGAAGAGGCAAGGAGCAAGAGGAATATTTACGTCACTTCCACAGAGTACCTTGAGTATGTAACACTAAATGTAGTCATGTGCAGGACTTCAGAGATGACTACAAAATGTTTAGTTTCACACTTAGCTTTTGTTTTTATGGGATTACCTGAAATATCTACTTAATGTAAACTGTGTATTTGCCTTGGAAGGAAAAGCCAAGCTGCTTCTGCCAGGATTTAAATGTACTGTTCCAGGGGAGCATATGTTTTCTACACTTTACGCTCAGACTACCAAACTTCTTGCATCAGCACTAATTACATGGTCCAGTTAGAGTTAAGAGCAATCTACCATTCCCCTTCTTACCCCCCAACAGATTTTTGTTCATTTCACCATTTCTTCTAACATACAGTGCTTCTCTAGGGACCCGACTTCAGTTTATAAATAGATGGTATACAATGACATAATATTCTGGGTATAGTCACTGCAAAGCTACACTCACCATAAACGACTGTTACCAGAAAGTATTGTCATTCATTTGTTCTCCTTGGAAAAAGGAGGAAGAATAAACACTTTAATCTTTACAGTGCAGAGGGGAGGGACACAAGTTTGTGCCATTGATTCCCTCCAGTTTGGAGCCGGAGAAGTTAATGTATTCGTCTTCTCTTTAATGCCAACCTTCCTTAGTATTATTCACACAACTTAACTCACGCTGTCTCCTCCTCATCCCTCCTGCTTTGCCTCATGCTTCTCAAAAGGAATTTCTCTGCATGGCACATCAGAAACTAAAAATCTGAGTTGCTATCTTACTTCCAAACCAAGCTGTTGTCAGCATTAAACCTACACAATACATTACAATATAATCCATTTACAGGGTGTCTTATCATGCAAATAACTCAAGGTGCCTCACAATAAAATAAAAAGGACGAAAGGAATAAACCTCTGCCATTGGAGCACACAAAAAGGAAACCTTGAAATTTACTTTCAAACACACTAATGGCTCTTTTCTCCCAGTGAGGCATGAAGAGAGATGGGGGAGAGGATTTGACCACAGAATTCCTGTTAGCATTTGAAGGGAGTTAAATGTGCAAATCCACCACAAGATCACTGGGAGAGAAGACCCCTTAAAAGAAAAACTTCCTTGGGATCTTGAAGAAAGAAGATTCATAAAGGCAGGAGTATTAGAAAAAAGCTTGGTCACCAGAACATCATCTTGCTGGCGTAGATCTAATGAAATGCAAGGCCTTAATGATCTGGCTGAGGTGCAGGAGTCATAAAAACCCAGAACAACACAGAAGCAGGAACGCTGTTTAAAAGTAAGAATCACTTTGGCCAGTGCTTACTTCTGACTCATTTCCAAAAAGGGTCCTGGTTTAAATTAATGTTCCATTATCGGTGTAGAAACAGCAAATAAAAGGCACTTTTCCCCTTCCTATTTCATTTGTTTTCATTTTCCATAGTTCTTCTTAGACTGTTATAAACTGCTCATTGGAAGAGCTGGATCAGTAATTTCCTCCCTCTCATTTGCTCCCCTGGGTTAGAGCATGAAGAAATCACAGGCACTGAATAGATCGGCTGCCAGAAGAGCAGAACAGGGAATGAATTGTGACCAAACCACATTTTGGATTCTGATTCTTCCTTGCTTCCTGAAGGGAGCAAGCACTGCCAGCTCTCTGCATGGCCCACATCATTCCCCCATTCATGCCAGAATAGCTTTACTCAAATGATAGCCAAAAGATGGGGTAAAGCAAATTTGTCTACTCCTCACTTACAAGCACATGAGTGAGGTTGACATCTCACGCCTTGTATGGTGCCCAGAAATGGAACAACCAATTTGAGCTTTTTTTTTTTTTTTTTTTTTTTTTGCCTTTTTTTTTTCTTTTGCTGCTCCTACAGAACAAACTTTAATACAGTAAAGATGTCCAATACTGGAGATATAAACCAGCATTTGGAATAAATATGCCTGAAGATGCCAGTCTTTCTAGGAGGTTGTCTAATGCAACTCTTGCCCACATCAAATACAACCATTTAGACTATTGACTTTTTACCCAGCTTGAGATTAGCTGAAATCAGACAGAGGAGCAAAAATACTTTTTTCACTGAATTCAAACTATTAAAGATTGTCTTAGAATAACAGAGTATATGTTCAAAATGATCACATGAGTTTTATTAGCCAAATAGTTAGGCAATATTGGTCAAATGCGTCAGCTTTGCTAGGGATTCAGGATCAGACTGTTGCTCTTTGATCTAAACAGTCACATTCAAGGTATTTTATTTTCCCTTTAGCGCTAACCAGATGTACATGCAGGCTCAAATTCAAGATGTTCAGTGAGTGTTCAGCTTTGGGGTACTCAAGAACAGAAGAGGATTGGAGAATCTCAAACTTCAGCAGACACTCACCACCAGAGAATGAAACTCCTGACAGAGCTGAACATTTCCTGTTGCTCCCAAAGGACTGTTTCCAGTACCCAAGTTCTGCTGCATTTTTATTTCTAGTGGCCATTGACACAGCATCAAGCAGTATCTTCTACAAATCCATTACATGGCTTGCATCCATCCATCACATTTTAGCATGACTGAAGAACGTTCATGCTCTATAACATATTTCCAAAACTGCAACAGCTGTCTCCATAGAAAATGATTACTATATACTAATGATAGATCTATTTCCTGGAGCTTATTGTGGCCAGCCTCACATACAAGCTAGGTTAAGTTTACAATCATATAAGCAGAAAACATAGTAATTCTACATTTCTAAGCTTCCTTTCTTTCAGGGTCACAGTAATTATGTTCTCTCTGTTTCTCTGAACGTTGGCTCTACTCAGATTTGATTGATCTTTGTCTTCAGAATACCCAGTTCTATGTTCAGTCCCACTAATTTAAAACCAGAGCACTACTTCAGCTGTGAATGATATTCCACATTTCTAAATGATATCAGAATGTGGTCTATGGCACAGGCTAAGAAATAATGAACTCGAAGTTACTTTTTAAGAAAGAAAACACTACAGTAAAAACACAATTTGGAAAGAACTGTGTTGCTTGACTTCTCTTACTTTAAAGTATTAAGGCCAATTCATTTGCCATTTTAAGAGAATGAAAGCTCTTCTAAGGCATTATTCCTGTTCCATCTATCATATATAGCTGGACACATATGGCACTCTTGGTTTGCAAGAGTCCTTCCTCATGGACCATAGCTAATTTCAAATGAGACAGAGGGATATGTATCATCTGCCTTTCCAAGATCAGAATCAGGTCTGCCTGATTCTAAGCCTAAGCTTTAGCTTGGAGAGAATTTTTATGGCTGAGTTATAAAAACCCTAGAAACAGGGGAGTTTATGACAGAACCACTGACAGACCCTTAACTATAGCAGTATTCATGGTTACCACTACAAGAAAGGCATTACGTTGGAGGGCAGTAAAGTTAAACCTGCCCATAGGGCATTCTGAAATGTTAACTGCTGGTGCATATAGTTAGATTTTTAGCACAGGTGTACTCTCCAAATAAACTTGGCTCCCAGAAACCTTCTCCTTTTCAAAAAAAAAAAAAAAAGAAAGAAAAAAAAAAGAAAAGAAAAAGAAAAGAAAGAAAAGAAAAGGAAGGTTTTCATCTATGACACTGGAAACATTTCTGTAGTTGTGAACAACTACATTTGATTAAAATCTGTCAGATTTATCTTCTTAGCAGGAGGGAAGAAATATGTGTTTTCCTCAGAAAGGAAATCAATGTGTCTTTATGATAGATGCAGAGTGAAAACAGGGATAGTGTCACTTTAAATGGTGAAGCAGGAAGGATGGCTAACCCACTAGAAATTACCATTAGCTGCTGACATAATTGTTGTGAGGCAAAGCCCCAGTTCAGATCTTATATTCTGCATTTATAGGACTTTTTTAATGGTCATTGACCCAACAGTTACTACTCAGACTCTTAAGGCGCAACATCTTCAGCACAGAGGCACTGTGTTTTTTGTTCTCGTCACATTTCTTAATTATCACAGCTTAGAAAAATCTCAGTAAAAAAAATGCCCTTGGCTTTTTGCGGGCATTATTAATCCTGGAGTCCAACTAGCTTCTTTAAAACAGTAAAATAACAGTAAAATAATTTTACTCAAAATACCACAGAATTTTAATACTGCTTAAAGCACACTGGTTGATTTAGTGGCCAAAACAGATATTCACCTAGCAATAACTATCACCAAAATTAGAAAAAATATATTAATTGATAGAATGAAATAGAGTTGGATTAAAAGCAGTCATCTAATACCCTTATCAAACTATTTGACCTCAACAAATGCATTATCCACTTGGATTATGACATTATCCAGTTACCAAACAAAATGGTTTTAAGAGCTGTGCATATAAATGGTCTGTCCTTATTCTGGAACGCTTATAAGCTAAATAGAGAAAAAGAAGATGAACAACTATACCTCTGAGCAATTGATCCACAGAAGGATAAAAGAACTTGCTCAGTAAGACAAATATTTCAGCAGACAGGGAGTATAATCTGTATTTCCTGCACGCCAGACCATGGTGCTAAGTAGAAAGCCATGCTGCCTTTTTGAATAAAGTGCTCTTAAATTTAACCTAATAAACCATGCTAATTTTTAATGCCAAGCAATATACAGCACCCTTCATTGGTCTACACAGATCCCCTTTAATAAAGTTCTATTCAAGCTCCTTGAAGGAATCGACCAATGTATAAACAGGGGTGATCTGGTCCAGAGAAAGGTTTGAGAAGGTTTCACAACAAAGGCTCTTAAAGAAATTGAGCTGTTATAGGATGAGATGGTTAAAAGAATAAATATTCAAGTCATCATACTAGAAAGCTTTTCAGAAGGGCTCCCTGAAGAAGCTGTGTTATAATCTATGCTGTTCAAATGTGAACAAATGATAGAATTATTCAGGACTGTCAAAGCTAAAAGATCTCACCACACTGAGTGCCAGAGCATTAGAACAGAACAAATTCAGTGTCACTAGGTGGAGGGTAATGCAGGTTCTAGGCCCATTTATGCTAGAAAGATCTGTGATTGAGAGTAATTCTCTTCAACAGATCAATCCAATGCTCCACAAAAAGAAAAACAGAGTACAAAATAGGATATAATACAGAATGAAAACCCAGAAGATACCCTCATGTCATGTATAATCTATGGCATGCCTGATTATAACACATAGTTCTGGTCATTCTAACTCAAAATAGATATAGAAGATTATAAAACTTTGGCTCTTTTTTCTAAGTAAAAAATACCTGAGAAAAGAAAGCGGGTACATGATATATGTCTTATAAAATCAGGAACAGAGTACAGAATGTAAGTAGAGAATAATTATTCATTGTTTTTATAATACCAACATGGTGCAGGTTTCAGAAGAAAATATTTTTCTTCACAGCACAAATTAAATGATGAAACTCACTTCCACAGATGTTGCATAGAACAAAAGTATAAATGAGCTTAAAAAAAATCAAAAAGTCATTGAGCACTATTAAACAACAGCTTTGGTGTCTTTAAACTGCTGATTATCAAACCAGGAAAGTACAGCAAGGGAAGAATCATCTTCCCCTACGCATCTGTCACACAGTATACTTAGGTGTTGCTTTGGTTTGACCCAGCTTGGCAGTTTACATCATAATGAACTTTATTATGAAACTTCCGTGATACATAAAATTGTGCTAATAAAATTTGCAGATGACACAAAGAATTATGATAGTAGCAAACGATGGGAGAGGACAAAGTTCTGATTCAAAGCAGCAATCTGAGTTATTCTCTGTTTAATGTGTTTTCGTATAGCTAAATCCAGAAAGAGTCAGGCAAGAAGGCCACTTCTACAGAACAGGAAAATGTCTCAGAACAGTTCAGCCATAAGGGTTTAGAGCTTAATCTCTACCTCAGTACACAGCTCTGTTGCATGCTATAGCATAAAAGGCTAACACGCTCCGGAGTCCAGAATAAGAATGAAAAAAAGAAAGATCCAAGTAGAAACATGGAAATTATCTTGTCTCTGAAAAAGCATTGGTAAGATCACCACCATAAAAGAGTGTCCAACTCTAGTTTCAAAATGGAGGTAGAAATACTGAAGACCATAGGAGACAAAAGTAACCCACGTAGTAGAAAAAAGCATTATTGTGCAAAGCATAACAAACTCAATTTCTGCAGTTTAACAACAAGAAATACGAACGACTTGATTACTGAGCAGTGGTACTTGTATGCTGGGATAGTGGATAGTAAGGGGCTTTTCACTTGCTGTCAACGTCATGACAAGATGCAAAGCAGGAAATTAAATTTACAGAAAGTCAGCTACAAAGTAAAATGCAATTTCTCAGCACTGTAACCAGTTATACTGTTGGATAACCAGCAGGCCTGAGGTGCTTAAGGCAAAATTTGCTCCCTCTAAAAAGAAATGCTCTGCTCTAGCTCTTAAGAGAAATTCTTCAGTCTGCATAAGCAATGGTACAGCTGAAGATAAAAGCATGTAAATGGTGTTTACCCACTTAAATTTGGACAAAATAGAATTTTTCTTCTTCATTGCCTGGTTTGGAACACTTAATGATTTATACACACACATATTGGAGAAGATATGGAGAAGGAAGGGGGACATTCAGCCAGATGGCTGTGAAATATCTTTCTAGCCATCAATAGACCAAAACCCTTCTTCTCACTACTCCATGCATTCTGGGCTTTGCCTTTTTATCTTTGCGGTTCAATAGTAAGAAATGTTTCAGAGCATTAGAGAGGTACTGCCAATATCAAGAATAATTCTCAGAATAATTCTCAGACTTTCGTGATACAATTCAACTTTGATTTAGACAAGTAATTTTTCCTTGGCTATATCACGGACTTTCCAGTGCTACAGATGAGATACTGAATAGGTGGTCAAAATTTTAAGCAGAAAATGAGGCAATCCCACAGGTGGCAGCTGACAGTTTGTTTTTTTTTTTTCCCTCATGCACAGAATCACACTAGATTCAGATCCAAGAAAGAAATTAACACCAAATCAGAATATCAGGGACAGCACAGGAATTCCTATAGTATGGGATTTCCTGCATACGTTTCAGCAAGCCAGCTTCCCTAGACCTTGATGCTACCTTAATATGAGCTATTCTCTACCTACAGTTAATACTTGGGTGACAAGAAAGGGCAGAGTGTAGGAAAAAAAATCTCATGGAGTTTTAAATGAGTTGCAATCTCTGAGCTTACCATAGGTAATTTGTAGTACTTAATAACCCTGATATACAGGAGGTCACATGAAATCATTTAGAAGTCCTCTCTGGATTCAATTTCGAAGAATTTATTAATCTCTGCCTGGCATGAGAAAGATAATGGCATTTCCTTTAGTGGAGCCTCAGTTGGTGCCAAAAGCAGAAGTCTGACTGTCATCAAATCAGCCAGTGAAAACAAGAGGGGTATTTGGTTGTTTATTTATTGAGTCATTCCAGCTTGATATTGGCTTTATGCCAATGCATATAGGTTCAGAGATAAAGAGTTACTCCTAACGATATCAGGACAATCCATTTCTCCACATTATAGCACAGAACTTTAGTGCTAAATTAAATTCAAGATACGCATGTAACCTGAACCTTGACTTTCACAAGGGAGAGAAGGTTCAGGAGGCAAGCTGGGACAAATCCAGAAAAGGGTCATAAAGGTACAATGAGCCAGATCCCTGAATAAAAGTTTCACTGTCTTTCAACAGGCCAGCGCAGATTTGAACTTGGAAAGGTCCAAGGAAAAACTATTTAAATCCAGGTCCCAGAATGCAAAGTGAACTAGTGGGATTGCTCAGGAGCCTGAAGTGGCATTTTTTTTATAGAGCAAACAATATAAAGTAAATAAGGGAGAATGACAACCCTCTGTGTACTCTAAAAGAAAACTAAAAGTCCCACTGGTGCACTCTGCTTGTCTGAGAAGTACAGGAGCAAAATGTGAGCGTGTTAAAATGCTGTAGCCTGGAAGAATTTTTTTTTTCTTTAAAGCAATGAAATGGTTCAACAACCTTCTGAGAAGGTGAAAAATCTTGCCTGTCTACATTTGCAAGAGAAGCCTGAATTACCTGCCTTTCCCTTTAAGCATTTTCAGATACAAATCAAACACAGATGGCCCATTATGTTTATGACCTTACTGTCAATTGCTCTAGATAGCGTATGCATTAATTATTGAAATATTTTCATAGTATACAACTTTTTAGTGTTCACATTGTCACAGATAATTTCAACTTTCTGATTAGAAGGAGGTATAAACCGGGTTATTTATGAGAATTAATCTCTTGAATGCCATAAAAGCCACAAATACACTGTACTTTTTATAAGGAATCTAACCTAAAAGAGAAAAAACAACAACAAAAAAACCTGGCCACAGTCCTGAAAGTCAACATTATGTTAACATTCCCTGCAATACGTAAGCGATGCCAAAATCCATTACAATTGCAGTAAATTTTGATTACAGGAGTTGTTTGTTATTTATGTCTAGAAGATAAAGATAACATTGGGAATAACCCTCTTTTCCATTTACAAATTACCTCCATAAAACATTGTGTTTTGTAAACAGTAAAACAAAAAAAAAACTTGACTGACATTTTCAAATTGTTGCATCTATTTTGATTCAAAAAAAAATTCAGAGAGTGAGCAGACAATAGCATTTCTTTAATTCTAGTTTAGTTTTTTGGTAAAAACTGAACAACTATAGACCAAGTCAAGAGAGGTCCACAGAACAGCCAAAAGGGTACTGTAGTGCATAGGAGTAGAGAAGAAATCATTTTCAGAATAGAATTATCAAAAATAACAGCTTCACTAGAAACAGCCTATTGACTGAAAGTTAACTTTTCACACATTAATGGGTACAGAAGGGACAAAACTTAGATCTTCACACCCTAGGGGCTATAAAGGGTAAAAGGTAGAGAATGGCCCTTCTGACAGGGGAGGTTGGGGATGAGTGCCTTGAGAGCATCAGCCAACTGTGAATCTCTTGGTCATATCCAACACAGATCTTTAAACACCTTATGAACTTTTAGTACTCTCCATCAGTAATATATGTGCCTACAGGCTTCATCCACCTCAAAAGCTGAGTTACAGTTTTGTGACAAACTTTTCTCATTTCTATTTTTATGAACAGAGTAAGGTTGCCTTGTTCTGGCTGCTGTACTGAGCTGAGTGGCACCCATTTGAGAGGGAAAGAGACTGCATTTTCCCAAAAACAGGACACGAGGAGAGGTTCCCCAAGTGCAGGCAGGGAGCTGCAGCACAACAGAAGGGGCAGCTGCCAGGGAAAGTCATGAGCAGGTGTATTAGTCAAGCCTCCAAGAAGATGGAGCAAAAAAAAAGATTTTTCTTGTAATTGGACAGCTTTAAAGCAGTGAAACAAACCCCAAAAATCTGTTAAGAATTGTAGGATGTACACAAACTGGAAGGCCTGTAAGACTGCTGTAAAAGAAATTAGAAAGCCTAAAGGGACAAGAAGATGAAAGCTAAATGAGGCCTATGCTAGAAGTTACAGAAAACAGCAGGGACTGTTGCAGCATGTGAACCTGGCCCAGGTCAAAAACACAGAGCAAACAACTTTGAAAGCCTGCGAAGGGCTAAATAGAGACAGCCGGGTGAGGGTGCCTGGCATCCCCTCCACTTTACTTCTCCACAGGGAACGCAGTCCTGGAGGAAACTCCACTTCCATTTCACTCACCAAAAAGCTCCCTCACCAACTGAGCCTTAAGAATTGAACCTGAAGTGCATGTGTGTTTATTTCCTCCCAAAAACCTAAATTCATACTGTGAAAAAGTTTCAGGTAGGATCTATCTTTCTCAATCAGAAAAGCAAAGGTTTTACTCATTATTATTAAAAAAAGAAGAAGAAGAAGAAGAAGAAAAGAAAAGAAACACAGATCATCTGCAAGAAGCATATCTCTATCTAGAAAAAACCTGCAGCTTCTTTTACTTATACTTTTATTGCTTTAACACTTCTGCAAGGCAGAAGTGTTTCCCAGAAAGGAAACCCTAAATTTATGGGGTGAAGAAATAAATAAGCTAATCCCTCCTAGAATATTCCAGATGAGTAAAGAAAAAACATGCCTTTTTAATATTTCTATTTTCAGAAAACCCTTCCAATAAACTGATGCCATCCAAAGCAGAAAGGTTGCAGGGGAGGGGGTGAAAGAAACATCTTAGGGAAGTAGCCCAAGGGATAAATCAGTTCACAACTAGCACATTTACACCTTTCTTGATTTATTTAAGGCACAAAAATAGTGTAATATGCCCTATTTGCTTCACTAACAAGCTTTTATATTTGTAGCAGCTCAAGTGCAGACCCACTTTCAGTGATGTAGGAGCCTCACAGGCCCCACAGCATGCAAAAAAAAAAAAAAAAAAAAAAAAAAAAAAAAAAAAAGAAAGATAAAAGAAAGAAAAAGAAAGAAAAACACCTACAGAGGCACTGTTTGCCATATTTTGAAGAGAAGTAGCAGCATCTCCTCCCGCCAGGCCCCCCAGTCCCACACAGGCTCTCCCAGCCCCTATTTCTCTGCTTAACCAGGGGCCCAGGCTGGACAGGGAGGGTGGGTTTTGCATCCTTACCTGAGACCCCTCCTGAAGAGCCGCTTTTCCTTCCCTCAGGTTGCATCTCTCAAAGGCTCAGCTCTAGAGAGGCTCGCTTTTTTGGTCAAAGCGACCCCAAAAAAAAAAAAAAATAAAAAAAGGAAGAAAGCTTAAAAAAAAGCAGGAAGGAGGAATGGTAGCAAATGCAGGCTCGAGGCCCGCCCGTTCCAGGCCCGTTCCAGGCCCATTCCAGGCCCGTTCCAGGCCCGCTCCAGGCCCGCTCCAGGCCCGCTCCAGGCCCGTTCCAGGCCCGCTCCAGGCCCGCTCCAGGCCCGTTCCAGGCCCGTTCCAGGCCCGCTCCAGGCCCGCTTCAGGCCCGCTCCAGGCCCGTTCCAGGCCCGCTCCAGGCCCGCTCCAGGCCCGTTCCAGGCCCGTTCCAGGCCCGCTCCA
Organism: Rhea pennata; assembly: GCF_028389875.1. Classification (NCBI taxonomy): domain Eukaryota; kingdom Metazoa; phylum Chordata; class Aves; order Rheiformes; family Rheidae; genus Rhea; species Rhea pennata. The sequence goes on along the minus strand of NC_084672.1, from coordinate 5,837,679 downwards.
GGCCCGCTCCAGGCCCGTTCCAGGCCCGTTCCAGGCCCGCTCCAGGCCCGCTTCAGGCCCGCTCCAGGCCCGTTCCAGGCCCGCTCCAGGCCCGCTCCAGGCCCGTTCCAGGCCCGTTCCAGGCCCGTTCCAGGCCCGCTCCAGGCCCGCTCCAGGCCCGTTCCAGGCCCGTTCCAGGCCCGCTCCAGGCCCGCTCCAGGCCCGCTTCAGGCCCGCTCCAGGCCCGTTCCAGGCCCGTTCCAGGCCCGCTCCAGGCCCGTTCCAGGCCCGCTCCAGGCCCGCTCCAGGCCCGTTCCAGGCCCGCTCCAGGCCCGCTCCAGGCCCGCTTCAGGCCCGCTCCAGGCCCGTTCCAGGCCCGCTCCAGGCCCGTTCCAGGCCCGCTCCAGGCCCGCTCCAGGCCCGTTCCAGGCCCGCTCCAGGCCCGTTCCAGGCCCGTTCCAGGCCCGCTCCAGGCCCGTTCAAGGCCCGTTCGAGGCCCGCTCCAGGCCCGCTCCAGGCCCGCTCCAGGCCCACTGCAGGCCTGGAGCCGCCTCAGGCGCCACCTCAGGCACGGGCGGCTTTGGGGTCCTCCAGGCTCCCCCTGCCCCGGGGCGGCGAGCGCTGCCTCAGCGCGGGGGGCCTTCCCCGAGGGAAGAGCTGCCCCCGGCCCGAGGGAGGAGGCTTCGGGGCCGGCTTCCCGTGGCTCGGAGCACGCGTGAGCCTCGCCTTCATCCCCGCTGCCTGTGGTGGTGAATTCCCAGCCGTTAGCGGGAGGCTCTGCTAAACCGGGGCGCAGAAGCAGGGAGGTGTCGATTCCTAACCTGTTTGTGGCAGCTTTTTGGTCAGAAAGGTTTGCTGCTTCTACAGCTTGAAGGGCTAAAGTTTATGCTTCTGATTACTTAAATAACTTTTCCTTTATCCCCTCTCCAGAACTAGTAGGAGAGAGAGTTGCTACCAACTCTTTCTTCTTCCCCTTTTGCCCTCCCCTGTCTTACGCAGAAGCGGGAGGCCGGGTCAGGCTTCCGCTCTCTGGGCAAGGCCGGTAGGAAAAGCGTCGCTGAGCCGCTGCGAACCTTTGCTGCTTGTGGCTCTCCGCGCGCCCCAGAAGAGCGGCGGGGTGTCCGGGACAGGGCGCAGCCCGTGGCGGCGTGTTTGGGGCTGGTGGGGCCCTGGCTGCGCAGACGCCTCCTCGGGAATTCACGGCCGTCCCTTTTTCAAGCACTGGGAAAGCCTGCGAGCACATTATTTTTAAATGAGTTATATATTTAGCACTGTGCCCACCATTCTTCCAGCTCTAATTTTAGAGGGCAGGGGACAACTTTGACACTATTGTAGCCTTGTCTAAATTTAATATAGTTGAGCAGCTGCTTATTATCAGAGAGATTGCCTTTTTGCTCCTGAAGGAATTTTTCACTCAAGTAAGAAAGCCGCTGTGTAGTATTCTGCTTGGGGATTGTGCATGCTGTTGTGATACATGAGCAAGAAAAGTATACTCAGGGCTGGTGTTATAAGAGCTACCTCTTACTTCAGGTAGGGACTGGATACAGCATGAGGAAATGAATGGCATTGGCCTAGGTGGTATTTTCCTCCCTGTTCTGCAGAGAGAGTAATAATTTGTGCTAGGATATACCAGTGGACTAGTCCTGTCTGAACTCCTTATGAGTTCAGATGCCACTAAATAAAGAACAGAGCCAAGGATCTTCCAGTTCACTAGTTGCCTTGTGCAAGGAGTGAGTAGGTGACAAATATCACTCCCTTGTGTTTGCCTGAATCCAAGGTTCAGGCAGTCCATCCAGAGCCATGATTTTAAGATAAGAAGAGGAACTATTCTGGTCATTCAGTCTCATCTCTTGTAAGATAAATCCACTAGACCTTCCTCCGATTTATGGCCATGGGTGTGACTCTCAACTCTTGCGCTTGAAGGCAGTCTAGACCTGAAGGTGGTTTGGTTTTGTTTGTTTTATGGCCATAGTAAGCAGTAGTATCTCAGACTCTCCAAATTTGTCATATGATATGCCATTCATAGCAATGGGGAATGATGTGGTGTAGGGAAGGTTGTTTTAAGTGTTTATAAGTGATTAAAGGTGACGTACGCAGACATTTTAGTATTAGAGACAAGCTTAATCTACATAACTCTACAGTGTCAAAGGCTCTTTCTAGACAAAGGATGTTTAATGAATAACTATGAAAAGAGGACTTGCAATGTTCTATAAATATTAGAATTTCTGCCTTCCTTCTGAAAAATATTAAAAGCTTTAAGAGGAATTACTGATGCTGGCAACTAAGTTTAAACAGCCCTCAGAAGTTCCTGACACTTTGTGTACAACATTAGACTTTCGCATATGGTTCCCTCCACTGAAGTGTTTTGAGGTTGGGGTGACTGCAGGTCTGTAAGAAAGCAAGATTGATAAAGCAAAGCAATCAGAGTTATTTCCTATGCATGAAATTGATTAAATGCTTCACTAAATGGCTTATAAATTTGGCTCTCATATTTCTGTCACCCACTGCAAAGATTACAGAAACTCCGGCTATAACCATGTTGTATACAATACCAAATTACAAAAGGTTGTAAAAACTAATGTTTTGTTTAAAGTTTTGAGCAGGACCATATGCCTTTGGTGACCTTGAGTAAGCTATTTTAATTCAAAACATTTCTAAGAATAGAAGAGAAGGAAAAAAGTCCATCTGCATAACAAAACCAAACTAATGCAGTTTAAAACTTAGTATGGAGTATAGCATTTCTTACCCTTAGAAAAAAAAATATTGAATCCTCTTATATTAGAATATCATAATTTTATAGCTAATAAATGTATGTGGCATGAAACCTGGAAGACCAGGTTTCCCCAGGTTCTGTTTGGTTCTTTTATTTTATGAATTCTGTTATCAAAACTATCTAGGAGCTTAGATGGTCACCTTTCTTTTAGAACCAAAGTGCATCTGGCACTAGGCTTTTTAACCTCACCAAACCCTTTAAAGATCGGCTTTATTGTATCCATGCTTAGCAGAGTTTTATTATTATTCCTCAAAATACAGATGAGAAACTGAGGCACAGATACACTGAGAATCTCAAGATCCCAAAAGCGGGTGGGAACACAGTTTTCTCCAAAGCTTTCTCGCTTCCCTTTCACATGGGTTCCCATAAACAGCTGAAAGACTTCTAGCAAGCTGCTTGTTGACATATAGCCATGGAAGCACTATAAGCTGCTAGAGGGCTACTGGAGCAATGCTAAATTCCTGACAGTGCTTGGTCACGTGTAGTGTCCCACACTCATTTGAAAACAGTTGCTAGTTATGAACTGAGTTCACATAGAATAAACTTTAGGCCAACTGAGTCTTCTGTTATTTTAGTATATTGTATTGACTTGTGCATTGGCTGTTCTGGTGTAATCCAATCTGCTATTAAAAAGCGCAGCTAACCCAAACCTATCCAAATGTAGAAAAGAACATTGCTCATCCCAGATACTAAACACAGCAGACAAAGTTATAGGTAGCCACACTAAAATAGGTAGATATGCTTTATAAATCCAGTAACACTTCTCTTTTGACAATTGCACACAAGCTAAATGGGACTCTCTCTACATATTTCTCCATTTTACAGATGGGAAAAACATTGTTCAGCAAGCAAAAAGGATTCACCCAGTGTCACTGAGCAAGTTCTTCGGTGAAGTTTGAAGTTGAACTCTAGTTCTTCTGCTACCCAATGCTTTAAGAACTCAACCATACTTCCTTTAGTTATACAAACAAAGATCTGAAGCGATTAAACGTAAGTACTGAAGCAAAGCTCATGCAAGCAAGAGTGAGTCAGCATGAAATGCAAATGTAAGCATGAGAAAATAATCCCTGTGTTTTAACCATAAATGCGTATTTTCTACAGGAAAAGCTATATTCTCCTATAACATTTACAAGCCATCGTGTCCCCAGCAAGGATTAACATTTGGCATCGAAGTACTGATCTGGCAAAGAGCTGCCAGTAATGTAATCTTTTTTACAACCAACGACATGCTTAAAGTCTTGATGGACTTGACCTCTGCCCATTGCTAATCCCTCACTTTCTTGCCCATTCAAGTGTACATCTTTAAAGAGATGGTACCAAATGTGTAGCAAACAGAGCTAAACTGTAACTGAGGTGAAACAAGAGCTGCCCAGAGAAAAGTGTAGGGTGGAGGGAAATATGAGTATTTCTTAACAACCAGTCATGAGCTGGAATTTTGCCTTTATCATGAGGGAAGAGATGCTTGCTCGATTTTATGCGTACAACTACTTTGTTTCTTCCCAGATGGGAGAGCACACCTTTCTGCAGGACTAGTTATAATATATTTGCTTGGATTACAGGAACCTTAAAGAACTATAGTGCAATCAAACTCTTTATGCTCAGACTATCTGAACAGTCCTTGATCCCAAAGGTTAAAACTAAACAAAGTAGATGAAGCTCAAGCATGGAAAAATGAGGTATAAAGTGACCTTATATTTAACTGAATCAGTTTCTCAACTCCTAGTTCAGGAGTTTGGTTGAAAGACCAAAGTGAAAGATTTACACTATATTCACAGAAAATAACAGTCAGTCCAGTAAGATTCCAGCTGTCTTTTCTTTCATTTGTATGACAACCAGTCCTGGGACACATGCCAGCTCCTCAGATATTGCTGCTCCACAGTCTAGTTATTCTAACTTCTGGCAACTGGTTATTTGACCTCTTGGTGGCTTGTCATTTTAATATCACTTTCTCTATGTGGGTAATCTAGTGGGAATCCCTCCTTTATACTGCAACAGTCTATACATGGTAATTAGCCAGAACACTGAAGTATTGTGCTGTTAAGTCCTGTCTAGAGCTACAGCTGAGGAGCAGTTATTGTGGTTGGAGAGTACAAAAATACGGTTTAGTCTCCTGATCATAAATTAATGTTTTACAGGCACTGGGGAAGAGTCAAACCCTTTCTGTGCCATGTGTTGTATACCAATTTTAGATCACTCTCTAAAGGCATGTGATAGCAATCTCCCAAATGAGCATAGCTCTGTCTCCAAAGTGTGTACTAACAGGAGATCAGCTGAACAAGATCATCTCTCCCAGCTTTTTCTGGCTTATGTATGATGAGTTACACTACTTTTGTGTAAGCAACCTGCCAGGTGTAAAAACTTAGCTGTATTCTTCTGTCCCATTACCGGTGATTACAAAGTGGCATAATAGCCAGCAAAGTGTTCTGTATCCCACAGACATCCTCCAGTCAGTGGCCAGCACTGTTGGATGAGGGCTGCTTTTCATTAGTTTCCAAAGCAGCCTAAAAGCATCTCAGAAGAGTCCAGTGTCTCTAGACACTCTAATCTTCAGTTACTGTATTCAGTGAAAAAGACTGCAAGCAATTCAAACAACAGAAACACCATATATATTTAATTTAGGGTGATATTCCATTGTAAGTCCTTTGTCCCACCATGAGCTGTCAGAATGCAGCCATAGATTTTTCCAGTATTCTGAGAATGGGATCTCAGAAAGTGGAATATTCAGTCTGACATGGACTTAAATAGGCTTCAGAATAATCTATTATGTATCAAGTGTTTAATTGACATAATTAATATTTTTAAGGGGAGCCATTTACATTGCAAGTTGTATGCACATTATTTACAGTTTCAACAATAACAGTTAATGCTCTGTGACAAAGTATATTGTTTCCAGCTTGTTATCCATTCATAACAGGGTCAATCTATTACCATTATTTTTGTGAATGTAGCTGTTACCTTGAGGCAAAAAGTTAATTGTAAATTACAGAAGAGAGATTATTGAGTTGTTTCTTAACTGTATTCACTGTAATGTATGGTAATGGTGCCATTTTATGAAACATTTACATTTAAAAGCATTTTGTTATTCATATCAGACATGCTTGGCAAATTCACTTCCAAACTTTTCAAGAACTTTCTTAACACAAAGGGAAGGGCCATCTGAGAGGATCCAGCTGAACATTTCACAGCTATTGCAGTTAAAACCAAATGCAGTCTCATCTGTTTTTCCCCTGTGTATCAGACCTGTCCCTCTGCCATTACTATCCAACACAAAACTCTTAAGAAGTGCTTAGTGCTCTGAGTGGCAGGAACAAACTTGATTGTAATTTAAAGTTACATGTTAGCCCTGACATTACAAGAGTGATCTGTAATAGAGATATATCTTAAGGTTTTATTCAGCCTCTGTTCCACACAAAGTACACAGTACCACATGTTTGAACTCCTCTGCCTCCTGATTTTTGCACAATTTCCACTGCATTGGCTGATGCCCTGGGAGACAAAGTTAGATCTGTTTGATATTTATGCCCTGCCTTGTTTGCTCTCACCTGGGATTGTTGCTTCCCCAGCTTTGCTTCGCAGAGCTCGGCGGGAAGTGTCATTTATAAGATTTCATAGAAAAGGATGGAGAAGCATCATAAAAACTGTCTTTCCCATAGCATTCTAATGATGCATCTCAGGGCAAGACCCAAGAGTTTTCCCTTAGATTGTGGACTTGTCCATCTTAATGGATAGTGGAGAGCCAGCATTGTTTAACTTCACTCTAGACAGTGTATCTGTTGCTCACCCAGGTACAGCAGGTCTGCATGCCACATCAAGCTCCAGCTCAGTTAAGTCCTCAACATTTGTGCTTTACATTGAATTTAGATGACTTACTTTACCATGTTTGATTCTACTTTGAATTATAACACTAACGCTAATTCTTCGCAATCAACTCCATCGTAACAGAAGGCAAACTCAGAAATGCTGAACATTTAGAGTTCACTAAAGGAAGCAAAAGGATGACACTGAGCAGCTGCAGAGATTTATCTGTAGTAGCAAAAGAATAAGAGAAAAGTATGTTAATATTTTATCTTCTTTCTTTATTGTAGAACAGACTTGAGGGTGATAACTTTTGGGATAGCTGCCTAATCATTCTATAAGAGTTAAAATGCTCTAACTTCTTGGTGATTAAGTTTGTGTAGTATGCTAGTGGTATTTGGGCAAAAAGAAATTGTTCTCCATAAAATTTCAGGGGAAATCAATTTAAATTTGTTAAAAGCTATTGTTTGAACATCCAACTGCTCACCTGAAAATTCTATTCCTTTCTACCTTTAACTCCTAATGAGAGAGAAATTCTTCAGGTTTATATCTTGTATTTGAAAGATTTAATATGCCGAATCAGATGAGGTCTGTCTTTACCACGTGGTCTCAGAAATTTCAAGGCACTGTAAGGTATTACCGTATCTAGTTTGTGAAGGGTTAAGTAATATTATTACTGTGGTCTCCATCACCAGTAGTATGTTCAAAGTGCACAAAGCTCAAGACATGTGCATTCTTCGTCCAATAACTTGTCCAGTAATTGGTATATTGATTGCTAATGTCATCATGTTTTAGTATATATAAACCCTCTCACTCTATCATACAGCCGCCAACAATCCAAGAAGTCATTGTTTATTCATTGTAACTCCCAAACTGGCCGTGTCAGATTCTGCTTGAGGCCTTGCTGATAAAAATCAGCAGATGATTGGGCACACACATTCTTAACATGGCTGACCCATGACATCTTAGGGCCAGCAGGGAGCCTGTCATTATGTGTACAATACTCTTCTTTCTTTCCCCTTATCTATTCCCAGATGACTTTGAGATTTTTATTAACTCATTAATGACTGAAGATGTCATTAAAGAAAGTGGGGGGTAGAGGAAGGAGGGGGAAAGGGGTATTTTGTTTGTTTGTTTTAAAGTAGAAAACAGCAAGCCATTGGCTCCAAATGGAGAAAGGTGGAGAAAGCTTTAAGTCGTAACTGAAATCTAGAGGAAAAGATCATTGAATTTTTAGAATGATTAAAGATAAGTTTTTTGGGGAGTGGAACGGTGGAAAAAATCTTAGGCCATTTTTGAAATACAATTAAGGAAGGAAGGATAGATTTTTCCACAAAAAGAAACAGCAAAGACTAGTCAAATTTGTATAGTACAACTGATAGTCTTTACAACTGCAACTGAGTATATTCCAAGCACTGTCTAGCTGTTCAAATATTTAAGCATTAATTAACCCTAAATATAAATCTCATTTTGAGTTAAAATGCAAGTTATCCTATAAGAGAAATAGTATCTGCTTTTTTACTTTTTCCTTGTAAAAATACCAACTCAACAGATATTGAACATTATATTAATCACACCTGCAGTTCCTTCCCAGTTTTCTTCTTGCATCTTAATTCTTGAATTCTGTGTGAACTTGTGAATTCTATCTGTAAATGTATCAAATTACTGAATGTATATTTACGTATTTGTATTAGGTGGGTAGGACTTAATTGCATTAAAATGCACATTTGAAGCAGAATTTTCAAGTGAGTTTACTACTGGCCTATTTCTGATATACTGCAGTTAGTTATTAAACCATCCCTGGCTTCAGGAGTAGCAACTAGTATCTTTTAGTCGTCTTTCTAGTGGCTTTTTCCATCTTAATATCTTGCCTATATTTCCTAATTTCTCTTTAAAGCGATCACACAGCTAATGTTTTTTTGTTGTTATTGCAAGCTGGATTCCTATGACTGCAAGCTTTTCCTCCAAGAATTTGAGATTGCTTCCTATAATTAGGGGCTATAAGTTTAAAACCAAGGACTTAATATTTTAAGAGTTGTAATTATTTTGTTTTAATAATTGCCATTTGTGGATTGACTGAGGGACAGTGAACGCTTTTCTGTCTTAGCCAGCTGCCCTTTATATTGTCAACCTTCATATGTGGCTGATCTCAATCTAGAAATCTCTGATGTAATTCTAGTATTACTGGACATGAAGGTGACGGAGCTAGATGTCATCTGCATCGGCTGGTCTTTAGTAATTTTTGTTTCTATGTCTATCCTTGAGGTGAGTGAAAGTAAAGAGTCTGGTTCCCTGAGAGAGCCACGAGTAGTTGTATAAAATATACAACACAATTCACAGCATGGGACCTGTGAAGAATTGCTGAAACCAACTCAACTAGAATTTGCTTACTCCATCACATAAACTGCAGATAATGGCTCTGCAATCAGGCGTATCAATCTGACCTTATAGACTGACTATGGTAAATCTCAGAACTCTTAATAAGAGTTAAAAAAACAATTAAGCCATACTATTTTTTGGATGACTCTCCAGACTCTTCACTCAATAGATAATCCAAATCACTTAGGTCACATATTTATTTGAACTTCAGAAGTTTGAATACTCATTCAGCCAAACTAGTATATAGCCACAACATATATTCTTAGGAATAGCGATAATTTTTACCAGGCCATGAGTTCCTGTGAATGACATGCCTGCCTTTTGCAACACCAGCATCATTTCTGTTTTCTTTTGTTTGCTTGAAAAAGGGGATTTTTTTTCCTTTTTTGAGTGTCCTGGTAGATAGCAGAGTTTGTATTGCAGTGGGAGCTGGGATTCTCCAACAAAGGTCAGGGCTTTAGAGTGCGAGGTGCTGTCAGTGACTTTAAAAAGCAACATACATATATGACAAGATTGACAAAAAAAGAGATGATGAGAACATATCAGCTTGTTAATTAGTTTTGCCCAACCTAATCAAGGTGCGCCATTTATCTAACACATCTTTTTGAAAATAAGGCTTCCTTCTACCTCATTTCTAATATCCAGATGCCAGTCCATCCTGCTTTACCAAAGCAGGAACCTGTGATGAATCTTTGGATAATGGACTGTTGCTTTGACGAACTACTCCTGTAGTGAAACACGTGGATGTCTTGGTGACAATAATAGCAAAGTGTGAATTTTGCAGAAGAAATAGAAGCTTTGAGGGCTAGAACACCAGGGTCTGAGTCTATAAATTGCTGGACTGGGATGTTAGATGCCTTTTAATATTTTCAAACATCCAGTAGAGTAATGAAAGAACTGTAGGACTACTGTAAGATCTCGAGAGAGTTGTTTTCAGAGATCGTGGGAGCTTGCAGCTTGTTTAAGAACATGAAGCACTGTCTGAGTAATAGCTGGAAATAAGTTGCTTGATTTTTCTATCCCCAAAGACGAATTCTTGTAATTGCAAAAGTGTAAAATCCAACAAAGAGAGGCTTGATACTTTCAGATACTCGAGCTACTTCAAAGTGAAGAAAAAAAAAAAAAAAGGCATCCTGACAGTGAGACTATTTGGGGTAAATAATGAGGACAGACTTCTCGGAAATAAATTGGCATGGATTTGGCCATGAGATGTCAGATTCATAACTTGGGAAATGAAAGTCTCTATATACCACAGAGCAGGCCCTATCCAGGCAGTGGCAATTCAGCCTGCTGAGC